>NW_008751735.1:402680-407628 GCF_000715545.1 Opisthorchis viverrini | reverse complement strand
TCCACTCCACTTACCTTGCCCTAAATGGTTTATTACGGATCTTAAATATCTCCCAACTTCAACCTTACTCTTATTCATTATTGAAGCTGCTACCGGGGCGCAATATTTGGAGCTCCCGGCTGTTGGAATTTCAGGACTGTGACCAGTTGTATTCGTAGTTTCTCAGCTTCTGCTGAAGGAAGCTTTTTAAAACACTGACTCTACACTAGGAATTATCTCCTCCGCTGTTATTACTTTTTCGCTCACAGCGAAGTTTAGCCCCTTTTCAAACAGACAGCGTTCGTCTTCACTCAGTGGTCTATCTGACAAGTTAACTACACTACATCAATAGGTGGATGGTTTCTTCGTTTCTATGACCTTTCTGGGGCCCTGAGTCATGGAAAGCAGCTGTTCGAACTTACGGATCTGCCTATCCTTGCATTGCTGGCCGTTTGCAAGTTTCACTTCTGTGGCTTTGGTGTTGAGCATCTGGAAGTCGGTGGTTGAGACTGCGGTCTGAAGAGTTTGGCTGAGTTGACTAGCGTGGCGGCGTACATCAATTAAACGCTGGGTGGTTAGGTAGATCCTCTGCTTTAGGAATGACTTGGCCGCTGACAAAGCAATTTTAGCAGAAGCAGCTGACGTATCCGGTGGTTTCACAATCAGGGATTTGGGAATGATGTTGTGCTTTGAGCATCTAATATTGAATACGCGATGGTTCTCCCATTTTGCCTCCAGTCCCGCCAATCGAACGTACTTGTTTGGCATTTTTCGAACATGAAGTCCGTAGGTATGTTCAATCACGTGGAAAAGATTAGATTTGTATGATTCGACCCCGTGGTAAAGCAGGTTATACTAAAATGTAACGTACCAATACCTGCTTGCATTCAGACTGGCCATGATAGACCACCCGGTCTATCATAGAGCTAGAGATTAGCTACACCGTCATCGTCAGCACACTACTGGTGATTAGCACAAATGCTCCATTATTCGCAAAAATCGGTTGGCTCGTCCACGGTGCCTGTTTCCCTCTCTAATTCTAGTTTATGCCACGTACCTTATATCAACGTCAAGCGAGTCCATTGTGAGCTGAAGAGTGGTTTTGATGTCTTGCCTTCTTCAGGGTGCAAACATTCTAAGCGACGAGACAAACAAGTGGACGAGACCGAATATTGATTTCGAGATGCTTGATCAACGGTGATACAAGATAACGGAGACCTTCAGTTCTAACAGATAGATCTTCAAGATGATTAGTAATAATAGGTGGAGGAGGGAGAAGAAAACGATGGCCGAAATAAGAAGAAAGATGTTATCGGCAGTCTATTTTTGCTTATTCGCGTCTCTGTACCTGGCTGATGGCACAACTCAGTGGTGATGTGATATGGCAGTACTAGTAATTGCATGAATCACGGCTGCATGCAGGTTGAGATTGTGGAATGGTGCAAAATTCTAGACAGAAAAGCGACTAGAGTCCCCAGTTGAAGCATCTGGGTCGAGAATGTGGCCTCAACACAATGACGTTTGTAGGAAATTGTCAGTAGTTTGGAACAGAAAAGAGTTTGGCGCAAACATTCAAACCGCCGAACCGAAAGATCAGAGGACTGCGTTTGTCAGATCTCTAACTATCGAGCAAACTCGAATCAGATAAACGCTGGTAGTCTCACAGACCCCATTATGCTCTAATGGGATATGCACGCACACAAACCATTAATCCGCGGTGAGTTTCAGTCTCTTCAGGACAGAAAAGGAATACTCGGCGATTGATGGGCTTATTTGCAAAGCACATTTTGTGAGGTTGTGACCAGCTAAAATTGTGGATGTCATGAAAAATCATTTTTGTTACAATCCATCTAACCTCATATCCAAAAGTGGTGTTTGTTTGCAGATATGAAAACCCTTACCGTATCAGAAAATTTCTGAAGCGGAATCCATATTAGATTTACGTTGTCAAGTATGCTGTCTGCCGGTGATCAAGTAGGGTGAATACTGGGTTCACCTTCTACACGGAGAATCAAATGGGTTGGAACGTTTTACATGAAGTAACTGGTGGCCAAAGCTAGACTGAAGTGAAGATACTCTGATTCGTGTTTCTCTTCTCATCAATCACAGTTGTATTTTTACTGCCTACAGACAGAAAGATAGAATTGACCAGAATTTAGAATGTGTCATCAATGAGATATTTCGGTACCTAATTTCCGGTCTCAAGTCACATACGGCACATTAAATGTGGTGGTATTCCGTGCTACGCGACATCTGTGTAGGATTAGAGAAATTACAGCCGCTATGTAATACGCGGTGTTCGGCGCTCTGATGGTGTATGCTCAGTGGATTACGTTTTAAAGTATTACGTCCCGAGAAATAGAGAAGGTGGGCTTTCAGGTTGATTTCAGTTTCATTTGAAACTTGTGCTAAGTGAATACATTCATTGCACCGAGCTAGCTAATCTATATCTGCCTATCTATCTATCTATCTATCTATCTATCTATCTATCTATCTATCTATCTATCTATCTATCTATCTATCTATCTATCTATCTATCTATCTATCTATCTATCTATCTATCTATCTATCTATCTATCTATCTATCTATCTATCTATCTATCTATCTATCTATCTATCTATCTATCTATCTATCTATCTATCTATCTATCTATCTATCTATCTATCTATCTATCTATCTATCTATCTATCTATCTATCTATCTATCTATCTATCTATCTATCTATCTATCTATCTATCTATCTATCTATCTATCTATCTATCTATCTATCTATCTATCTATCTATCTATCTATCTATCTATCTATCTATCTATCTATCTATCTATCTATCTATCTATCTATCTATCTATCTATCTATCTATCTATCTATCTATCTATCTATCTATCTATCTATCTATCTATCTATCTATCTATCTATCTATCTATCTATCTATCTATCTATCTATCTATCTATCTATCTATCTATCTATCTATCTATCTATCTATCTATCTATCTATCTATCTATCTATCTATCTATCTATGTCTGTCTGTCTGTCTGTCTGTCTGTTTGTCTGTCTGTCTGTCTACCGGCCGAACTGTCCGTTTGTCTGCCTGTTTATCTGTCACTCAGTCAGTCAATGTGTATATGTGGTAAGTGTATTAAGTGGTGTACCTATTGGGGGAGTTAAAATGTTCCTCGCATATTTTCGCCTCTGCATCTGACAATTTTTTTTATTTTTGAAACTGCGGCCGTCTTTATTTATCAAGTTTGAAAGATCTTCGCCGAACAAACCCACACTGAAGAAGAAACCAAAGGTTTGTTTCTTCTTTTGCCGAAGGACTTGCTTGCAGCGGTCCCGTCATTACAGTTTTAGTCTATTTCAAACACCTTTCTGCATTCCAGTGTGAGGAACATTTGCTTGTTTGTAAAACATGTTATGTGTTGTTCTGATTCGTGTGGAATACCATCCCCGCTACCGGATTCGTTTCACTTAGGGTTCTTAGAGTAGCCATAGTTACCTGAAAATTGATCAGATGAGCTTGAAACTGTGTAATCATTCAGTATGTTCACTGCCTACGGCAAGACCAGAACTTCTGATGGATGTGTGTTCGATGAAAACTCATGAAATTCTAACTACTGCACGTTGTGCTGAAACCTGTAAATGCGTTGCCAATGATTAGAATCCCAATCGGAACTCGAATTTTCGCAATCTCAGTAGCACATGCTTGTTCGATAAGTAACAGGGTGCGACAGTCTTCAGTGCGTTTTCGATCAAAGTATTCATAAGCGATAATTTTAGGTTAAAAAACGAGTGTTCCATTTTTCGCAGCCTATATAAACCGGTAGTTCTCCTTAAGGACTTGGCCAATTTACCCTGATCTACAAGCGTCCCCGGTCATATTCACTAATGACTCTCGTTTGTTCATCGATTCACCTAGTGCCGCAAATTTTGCCAAATTTCTTATCGTGTTTGAGGTCTGGATAGACCGAAGTGTACTAGATCTGATTTTATATTTTCCAGATCAGTCTCATCAAAAAATTAAACCCGCCAGCCAAAGAATTTTAGAAAAAAGAGGATATGAATTTTGTACACATATCGGAGATGACGATTGAGCCGGAGGTGATGCAGGCCTGAATTTTTTCCATCAAAGTGGCCGCAGTTCGATCTGGCATTGCGTACATGATCACCTCTTTGGTTTCCCGGCAGATCCCTCCACAAATCCACTACTTGGGAAGGACGCGCCCTGTGTGGTTTTACGGCGAGATATCAGCGTTCGATCGATCTCGACGTGTAGACCTGGGCCGCCGATAGCTGTTGGAGTCTTCAAAAGCCGCCAGGCGCAAGCTTCGCGAAGAAATTTCTTCCAGTCAGCAGCGGTCGTGTGGCTAATAGATAATTCCTCTGAGCAGAATTTGATTTTTGCCAAATTTTCGGACCAGCAATGAATGAATAGAATTACTGTCCTAAACCCACCCTAGACCGCTCCAGCCAAGTTCCCCTTCGAAGACTGACTTCTTGCCGACACTGTCCGGCATTACGCCTCCACCTCTAAGAAACAAATGAGTGTCATTTGGTGGCCATTTTTGCGTAAAGGTTACTGATGGATCACTCCATGACTTTGCAAAAACGTATTACCGTCTCCTTGTCATGAACGAGATTTAAAAGCGTCGGAAATTTCATTTAAGGTCCGAACGGAGAAAAATTATGCACAAAATGAGCCTAGATGCGGATAAGGAACTGTTGTTTTAATCGAAAATAGGTCAAGGTTTGTGCATACATTAAATTTGGGCTGGTAAAAAGTGTCGGGGCTTAACTTTTCGCGCACGCAGGTGGCGGGCTTACTGGAAATGATCCATCTGATTCCTTATGAGACAATGTAGGTCACCTAATCGGTCTTTCACTGTGACAAAAGATAATGTCTTCCCCACATATTCCCCGTTCAAAGAAGAAAGGAAACTTTTGATGAAAAAAACAAGAATTAGGCGA
>NW_008751735.1:339704-398820 GCF_000715545.1 Opisthorchis viverrini | reverse complement strand
TCTCGTTTGTTCATCGATTCACCTAGTGCCGCAAATTTTGCCAAATTTCTTATCGTGTTTGAGGTCTGGATAGACCGAAGTGTACTAGATCTGATTTTATATTTTCCAGATCAGTCTCATCAAAAAATTAAACCCGCCAGCCAAAGAATTTTAGAAAAAAGAGGATATGAATTTTGTACACATATCGGAGATGACGATTGAGCCGGAGGTGATGCAGGCCTGAATTTTTTCCATCAAAGTGGCCGCAGTTCGATCTGGCATTGCGTACATGATCACCTCTTTGGTTTCCCGGCAGATCCCTCCACAAATCCACTACTTGGGAAGGACGCGCCCTGTGTGGTTTTACGGCGAGATATCAGCGTTCGATCGATCTCGACGTGTAGACCTGGGCCGCCGATAGCTGTTGGAGTCTTCAAAAGCCGCCAGGCGCAAGCTTCGCGAAGAAATTTCTTCCAGTCAGCAGCGGTCGTGTGGCTAATAGATAATTCCTCTGAGCAGAATTTGATTTTTGCCAAATTTTCGGACCAGCAATGAATGAATAGAATTACTGTCCTAAACCCACCCCCGCTCGCTCCAGCCAAGTTCCCCTTCGAAGACTGACTTCTTGCCGACACTGTCCGGCATTACGCCTCCACCTCTAAGAAACAAATGAGTGTCATTTGGTGGCCATTTTTGCGTAAAGGTTACTGATGGATCACTCCATGACTTTGCAAAAACGTATTACCGTCTCCTTGTCATGAACGAGATTTAAAAGCGTCGGAAATTTCATTTAAGGTCCGAACGGAGAAAAATTATGCACAAAATGAGCCTAGATGCGGATAAGGAACTGTTGTTTTAATCGAAAATAGGTCAAGGTTTGTGCATACATTAAATTTGGGCTGGTAAAAAGTGTCGGGGCTTAACTTTTCGCGCACGCAGGTGGCGGGCTTACTGGAAATGATCCATCTGATTCCTTATGAGACAATGTAGGTCACCTAATCGGTCTTTCACTGTGACAAAAGATAATGTCTTCCCCACATATTCCCCGTTCAAAGAAGAAAGGAAACATGAAAAAAAAGACAATGTAGGTCACCTAATCGGTCTTTCACTGTGACAAAAGATAATGTCTTCCCCACATATTCCCCGTTCAAAGAAGAAAGGAAACTTTTGATGAAAAAAACAAGAATTAGGCGAATAAACGAAAGGACAAATTCGATATTTGGAGTGAAAATGTTCATTAAACAGTGAGTAACATGAATGTTATTACTGGGGTGGAAGAGTTCAGGCGAAGATTCCAACACGTATGCACGTCCAGAATGGAATAGAACCACCTCTTTGAAATGTCTTTCAAACGAGCAAGCCGTTCATTGTTGACCCCATCAATTCTGTTAATCTTTGAAACATCTTGAGTGGATTAGTAACCATTTTGCCGGCGGTCAACATCTTGACTGAGCGAGGTGGTCCTATAACATAGATCGAAAGAAGAAACAGATATTTGCCAAGTCCAAAAGTGACTCCACTTACCATCTGGTATTTAATAACAAAATATCAAGACAAATGCCTATGCCATCTTACTCGCGGGGATACGAAATTCTGTGGTTCGACTTTCAGGGCTGTCCCCGAATAGATTGTGAGCCCTGATGCCCAGCTGGAGAGGCACATCTGTTGGAAGGTTGCTGAGGATTGCTTGAACATTGCTGGTGCGTTGGATTGTGATTGTATTATTTCCCTTGTAGACTGCGACCGTGAAATTCGATGAGTTCTTCTGTGTCCAACTTGCTTCTGCTATTGGTTTGTCAGCAACAATTTTGACCGACACATCACGAGGTGCTGGTGGAGCTGTGACGAAAACAATTAGGTAGTGCACATTATACTTTATATAGTAATACCGGTGCAGTACGGTGTGTATGGGAAAGCCTATTTCGGAAATATGGTTTCCTTGAGAGATTACTGACAAAACTTGATCGTAATCATCACACCCAATTTTACACTGAACTGACCAGAAACAAAAACCTCACACACGTGCCGTGATGACGTTGTTACCGGAATGAACGACAAAAATTAACTAACCACTTTGGAAACTTTGGTGTTGAATCAGTCATGCCCAAGTCAGACAATAAAGCATTATTATCGTTTCAGAGGGGTTTGGTAAAGAATCGATGGATTCATTACTGGGTACAGTTTCGCTTTGGACACAGAAGTTTCATCAGGCCAAGTGAGTATGCTACCGGGTTGTCTGGTTTAAAGGCAGTCAGAGAGCCAAATCTTGATAGTTCTTACAACTGGCCGACTCGATCACTGCCAGCTGTTAGTATGAATTTCCCATCTGTTGGCTCACTGGGGACGAATAACCCGACATATTGGTTGGGGAGTTTGTTTTCGGGTTGAATCAGGATTTCGAGGCCCAGGATTTACGGTCTAGGATACCCCGCTGTAATATTCGTCTTGGGTGTCGATCATAGATTTCGTTGCTCCATGTGAGCCGAGGGGTTTCAGGACAACCGTATTGGGGTTGGGAGAGGGGTTAAGTAGCACTTACTACGCTTGTATTTTTGTATTTTTAAACGCAAACCATTTTTCTGATAACAACATAGCCACTTGTCACCTAGACTGATCTGAAGCCACTGTCCACAGGCTCGCCGATTTCAGTCCTCTGTTGTATCCACACTGGGAAGCTTTCGCCACATTGGACACCAACCGCTGTGGTGTGAAGCTTAGTCCCCCCTCAAAACGTTTTCTACATCTGTTCTGTTCGGAGTGTTCAGTGTGTGCACTGCTCTTGATGGATTTTTGACTATTACCTGGCCTATGCTCACCGACTCCGCTGAGCCATTCCCTGGTTCTTTGATATATATAAACCTTCTTACTGTCAGTGTACCTTATTTAGTAAAATAAGTCCCTAAACTTATTAACCGAAAAGGGATCTTCCGACTGCACCAATACTGAGCGTAAGGTTTTTACCTTATGGAATGCTACCTTTATGTTAGCCAGCCTTACAATGACTTCAGGTATCCCCATTTTGTATGGAATCATAGACGCTTCGACCCACTCCTATTGAATCTTGGTGTTGAGTCTTAGTTGCCCCTTAGGTAGACCCAATAGGTATCCATTTTCGTGAAGTCGCTCTTTTACCTCAGGTCGTGTAGCTCTTCGGTCGACCTCCCTGCACACAGTTCTCCTACTCTACTAAGTATGTCTGCAACCATATTAAGAGACACTGTCTTTGAATGTGCTGATGTGTAAGTCAAAATTTAAGGCCGCACCACTGCCTGTTTTTAATTTCCCACCACTCTTGTGTGTCGTCCTGTCAAGGAACGATAGTGTATCCGACGTGGACCCCAGCTCCATGCTGTGAGGGTCAAATTGTCAAGATGTTAAAAAAATTATTAAATTACCGTGCTTTAGCACAACGAACACCTCGTTTGCGTAACGTCAGAAAACCCTCAGTGGATATTCGAATCCATTTAAAGCTTTCTGTTCAAAGTACTCCAAGTAAAAGTCAGCGAAAATCTGGGGGTACTGGAAATTCCATTGCTAGGCCTTGTCCTTGATAATAATATAACTGAATCAAGAGGTGAAGGACTAAAGTTTAAATATACTTCATACCCTAAACCAACTCGTCTACGCACAGCTGCGTTCGATCATGCAATGTTGTGTCTGCCAGTAACAACCTTCTCGCTACTTCCAGAGCGTCCACGTTAGGGACATCCTTACACATGGAGCTGACATCGAAGATAACAAGAAATTCATCTAGCTATAACTGAAACCCAGTACATTTTTTGCAGGCACACGTATTTTTGATGTGTGTGGGTGACTTGCTGGTAACTGGTTCAAGGATGGCTGCCAGAAATTTGACGAGCTCAAGTGGTGGTGAACATATGTCATCCACAACTATTACTCTTATGGGGACAGCTTCTTTGTGAACTTTAGATAGCCCACGCTTTGAGTACAATCGATACCACTGCCTTGCCCCAGATGATTTACCATCGGTCTAAAATACTTTCCAACATCAACCTTACTCCTACTCATTATTGACGTAATCCTCTCGTTGCCGATTTATTGATAAGGCCCATCAGCTAGGTGTTGTCTAACTTTTTCAGATAGTCACTCTTATTCATGACGACCGTGAAGCTGTTTAAAGGTCCCGGACACCTCCACCTTGATTGAAGTGCAATGATGTTTTGTGGTGGGCTTAACGTAACACTGACAAGAGCGGTCAAATGGGGCATCTTTAGAGCGGAAAACAGTGAGCCCACAGAATCGATTATTACGTGATGATATCTGTATGTTATTGTTGTTAGACAACGCATTCAAGGAAATGGTAGGTGATAGCGGACTACACTCCGAACCAAACCATTAACTTGGGAGTTAATGGCAGATCGACGGTATACACCTAATGACTCCCCAACTCACTGAAGTTTTCTGGCGGACAGATTTTTATGAGAAAGCCGGTGTATAAAGCCAAAGTAGAGAGAAAAAGAAGAGGCGGAAGCTGGTGGAAAGTCTATAGAAAAGATGGATGAAAGCAAATCGCGCAAACTTTTGAGCAACCATGAGGTGAGAACCTATGAATATTCAGTAATGAGATGGTCTACTATCGTTTACTAATCTCACCCAACGCAAGTTCAGCAAATCAATATAAAAAGTTTCTAGGTCTGCAAGCTGGCTAGGAAGTGACAACAGGCTGGCTGTTGAATCTAGCTTGACCTTATGATAATCACCCCATTCATTTGCTTGCTCCGCTTATGTACTTTTGATCTCCAGTTGTTTTGCCTATCCGTACCCGCCACTCACCTTGCCGCAGAGACCGTCCTGTCCGACACTTGTGTACTGCCGTGTGTCTGTGTGTGAGTGTGCGCTGATGACCTACTTAACCATGGGCGCCCATTCCCCGTTTGCTTAGCCTGCCTTGACTTGTTTTCCGATGAGTTCCGTGTGATCGCACGTCCAATGAGAATCATGAAACCGTCGTCGGAAGGGACGACCGCAACCCATGCTACTGAGTCATCATTCTGCTCGCCGTCGTAGGGTGTGCGGCGTTGACACTGAACTGTACCGGTCAGTGACAGACCTGTGAACCTGTTGACACTGCGAACGTGAACAATTGGCGTTTGTTTGTGTGTAAACAGTACCGTGGAATTACGGACCCAATTCTTCCTTTTGATATTCGGGATTGTCGAACCTACGCGTCACTCAAAGTTCCGTATGAGGAGCCTCATCACTGGCCAGTTGAAAATTTGGTGTACAATGTCGCGTGAGATTTCCAGTCCCGTACAACTGTAGCTATCTGCGCGACGGTAGCCGCCTTCATTTTGTGTTGTCATGTCTATGCTTTTGAATGCAATAGCTTGCAATTAGAAACATCGTCTTTCTTGTTGCTTTCATCGGCCTAACATTCGTCCTTAGTGCTGAAACCGGAAATGTCGATATATCAAGGAAATTACTGTGAGTTTGTTTTTGCCAACTTCCGTACTGTGAGTAGTGAAGATAACAGTTAAGCTCATTTGAAGATACCACAGTTTATGTGGCTGGAAAGGAATTTGAAGCGGCGAATTTCTTGACTCTATGTTAAGTAGAATACTGCTGTGTTATTCAAAACATGGCAAGCTTTTGAACATGTTTCTCAACCTACGCCCTTGTCACAGAAGCCTTACAGGAAGTTGGGAGTGGGTCTAGTAAGCCTGTTGGCTTAGTTCGATTGTTATAGAGCTGTTCGTTGCAACTGATCTAAAATTAAGATGATAGGCTGAGATAATACATTTGTAAACCTAAGTAGTCCCAACGTAACTCAAGGGTTATCTGAAGTACGCAAACGATCGGACTGCGACCCAGTTTTTCTAGTTTCTTCAATAACTGTACTCATCCTGCGTCAGAGAACATCACCAGTGATGCTGCATCACTGTATAACAGCCTCAAGATCAAACCGAGAGGTTGAGTCTATGAGTTAAACAGATAAACCGAGGATGCTGATCAACAGTCAGCGTGGTTGTGAGGAACATTGGTTCTTATGTAGGCGAAGTAAGTTTAAACTACCACCGTTTTAAACACTGGCTAAAACATGTTGAGTAGTTCCTACACCACAAGAGACTCCCTGGAGTGGAGCCACTGCACCGGTACATTCATGATTGATCTACTTTTCATCTGTGGCCCACAGATAGGCGCACTGATGCCCAACTACGAACGGATTACTCGAGTGATGATGAGAGGTTTCAAACAAAGTTCTCCGGTCCAGGTTTACAGAATGCAGGAAATATACCCCCAGAATATTGATCACTTAGGTGCGTCGATAGTTTTCTATCTAGCAGCACTTTAGCTACATCCGTTTGACAGAACAGAAGTCGTGAAATAGGCATGACATGGTTGACTGATGATTCGGTAGCTTCTGATCTGCTCGCAGGGCTTGGCCTGAAGACGTTCCGTCACCATAAGAGGAGATGAGTGCGCAATTTCGACATATTACTTGACTTGAACCATTTTTGTTTGCCAAAAAGGCACTATTGCCCAGGAGAGTGAAACAATAAGGATAAATGGAGCTTTCGAGGCTTACCTGCCGGTATTTCAAATTGCTCACTGAATGCTTCAGAACTTTCCCCAAACTCATTTACAGCGATAACTCCGACTGTGTAAGGCCCAACTTTATCATTCAGTCTGAACGTAACTCGGGTGTCTGAAGTTACTCTGTGTTGTACCTCGTTATTCATGTTGTATAAGGTGACGAAGAATTGTCGGATGAGGCACATGTTGTTGTCAAACCATGATACGTCCACTTCTGTCCACTTGAGGTTGAAGCGCAAACTGATGTTGCTCGGTTCACGCGGGGCTAAATGTAGGATTATGAAAATGCATAGAGATCAAATTCATGAGTTCCGATTGCAGAGGGGTAAAAAAAAACTAGTTCATTGATTAATGCGAAGAGTTATTCATGTTGTATAAGGTGACGAAGAATTGTCGGATGAGGCACATGTTGTTGTCAAACCATGATACGTCCACTTCTGTCCACTTGAGGTTGAAGCGCAAACTGATGTTGCTCGGTTCACGCGGGGCTAAATGTAGGATTATGAAAATGCATAGAGATCAAATTCATGAGATCCGATTGCAGAGGGTTAAAAAAAACTAGTTCATTGGTTCAATGCGAAGAAGGGGAAGCTGAATCTGACGCAATGTACAAGGCTTGCGTGCTTTCGTGGTTCACTGCTTCATGCCTCGGCTTATTTATGAGACTTTATGTGGAACAACGAAACCAACTCCAAATATTGCCTCTCTTCTACATCCTCCGATAGAAGCTACTGTGATTGCAATTGCATCAAAAGTCGAACTGGATGTGCCAACACCAAAGGGTATAAATTCTGGACGCATATTTTACCCTTACCAGAGCTCAGCAGCAATGGAAATCTCCCACTGTGCCAGGGTTGAACTCTGGAAATCTGACTACTTAGTGAGTTTCAACAGTCCTTTGGTAGTACACTGTGGGCCGCAAGTTTCAAGGGTCTGCGGAGCTCAAAAATGCCGGACAAACCAAACACACCGCTCAAGCGCGACTAATCTCGACCGTTCAGGTGTGATAATCCTGATGCGTCTGTCGTGCCTTGCCTGCCAAATATACAGATTTCAAACTCCGGTATGGTCAGATACATGCACCGCTGCAGCGCTCAGATAAGGGAGGGACTCAAGTCTGATGCTATCCTTCATTAGTGAGGGATCACACGAATAATTGCGCAATCCACTGCACCTGATCAATCTGGTCGGGCTCTCTTGTTTGTCGGCTGTTTGCTTCAAAGCGGATATGACGTACAAAATGTGTAGTCAGTACCATGTTCAAGTAACTGAATATTAGTTAACCGATATGACGCTACCCATAGGGTTGGTGAACGTCTTTCGTATGCTCCCACGAGAACCGCAGTAAGTACGCATTGTCCCCGGATATTCTTATGCGCATTTCACAGAGAACAGCTAGTGATGCTTCAGTGGAATTTTACTACAGCTTACCAAACGGCAATCCACTCATCAAAGCGGAATCCATTCTTAAGCTTTAACCGAAATTTATGCTCCCTTTATCTCCACATAATATTGTCGGAGAGATTTTGGAGAGTATAGGTGTGTGACGTGAGCAGTCAGAAAAAACAGTAAAAGGCAGAAGTGATGGGTGTCATCAGTTCCTAGTGCTGCCTGAAGGACTGGATGCGCGAAAACGCCGAGCTTGCCGCCTTTTTAGGGTGTGCAATATTTGAGGCTTTCATCTTTGTCTTCGATGTCTATGGGATCATTTGAATGGGGCTTTCCCTAAGTAGCACGGAGATTTATCCAGTTTGTCGTTTCATCTCTAACCTATGTTTTGGGGTCACATTTTGTTACGTTTGCTACAAGAAAAATGTCAAAAAATCGCTCCCCGGAATACATTTACAAAAAAGTCGTAAGAATCAGTACACTGGATCATGTAACAGGGGTGATGAAATATTGTCTGTGAGGCATGCTGATGCAAATGGAATTGTAAATATGATCTAAATCTGGAAAAAACTTTCAGTCACTGGTTTCTGTGTCTATGAGGAACCTACTCAGTAGTCTAGCCAAATCTGAACTACCATATTCTGCACTCCCGACTCCTTCACATAATGTATGCTTTGAAGATCGAATTTGAAAAGGCATCAGGTTGGAGGTTGGGGGGGGGGGGTCACCCGGTGATCCAAGTCCAGTTACTTTAGAAAGTTTTGGCAATATACTTGTAAAGTAGTAAGTTGTATTCCAATCTTTTGTCTTCTTGAAGAGTGTGCACTCGTCCAAACTCCAACTCTACCACCTTTCAGTTGGATTTGTTGAACTTCGCTAATTTCATTTCAAATAAATACAGATCATTACAAAGATAACTTATTTGATAGTCATAATTATGAGCATTTTGCGGCATTCGTCGTAATGATTCATCATCATCATCATCATCATCGACAGTACGACATCAGTGTTCAACACCGATGCTTCACTGCCGTAGTATCAGAGTACTGTTAGTTGAGAATATCATGGTTGTACGAGGGCTGGGATACTGTCAGGGCGCCCACACCCAGACAGGAGGACGATTAGGGTTCTCAGTCAAAGCCTTTGGCCTCACCACAAGGCAGCAGTGTTTGGCGGGAAATCCAAATGCATTAACATCTCCATGGAACAAGTCGCCACATGTTCAACCCCCCAACCTGGATGGCCAGGAGACTGTGTTCGGCAGACCTCTATCCATTGACCAGCTTCGAATGAGAGACTCTGTCAGTGTCACGGGGTCACTCCACAGTATAGTTCAATGAATTGCTGAGGTGTACAAACCGCCACACCACGGTAAGATTCAGTTTCTTCGTGACAGAAGATTGGTTGAACCTGAAGGCAGGTCCAGTTATTGTATCATATATGTTGTTCAGTGAAGGTGTAGTTCAATAGTTGAAGGCCGGAGTGATAATATGCTGCGCTGGTATCATATACACGGTAATTTATTGTGCTATCACGATGATCGTTCTAATATTGTTGAACTACCTGTTGGAATGAAAAACACGCTGCTCAGAGCTTCAGGGCCAGCACCGAGGTGGTTACTGCCAGACACACCCACAGTCAAATTGACACAAGTCGGCAGCTGAGTGAAATTCATTACGAAATTCGTTGTCGTCGCAGAGATGACAGGAACCTCTCGTTCATCGTACACGACCACGGTGAAATTATCGGTTGCACAGGAATTCACGTAGTTCCACTGAATGATTACATAGGGTATCGAGTTGTCCTTTAAGACCATAAGGTTTATGGGTTGACCAGGGACTAAAACAGAAAGGTATGAAAACGTTTTCACACAGAAGTGTCGATACAAATTAACTAGACTTGAGTTCGAAACAAACCAGACACAAGGTCACTGGTATCATCACAATAAAACGAAAGAATAAATGCATATCAGCTTGTCAGATTTGTTGTAAAATATGTGTTTACCAGCCTATATTCCGTAGTGATCTCTTAACCTGCGGGTACAGTTCCATAGAATACTGTCTGACGAAAAATACCTAAGAATAAGCGAAAGATTGCCGAAATAGTCACAAAAAGTACCCCTTTCTAATTTATCAACTCTATGGTCTGTCTTTGATTGATGTCCAGTGGAAGCATGGCGCAATCGCATGTGAAGTTTAAATGTTCCGTTTATAACCACCCAAGTTATAAACCCAAGTGGAAGGATGCCAAAATACGCCACAGACTAGATCTCGCTAAAAATGGAACGAAATTCTCGGAACGCGTTTTCGTTATCTACCTAGTCGGGGATGTGTCCTTCGTTCATGTATTAGCAAACGCAGATGCGTTCAGAATAGATTGGGATGAAAACGGGTTCGTTCATATTGAAAAATGTACGCGCACATACGCATACGCCAGTCGCTTACATATGTGATGATGATGTGGCAAAGTATAACGATAGCCGGAATCCGGTTATTTGTGAACGGGAATTTCATGCGTGTCAGAATGAGCATCTTCATCCCTAGGTGGAGATAACCTGTATTTCGTAGCACACCAGGACAGATTCATCCTTCCGCTTTCACTTGGTAACAAAGTGGGATTAAACTCCAAACCCTACCATCAGAACATGGGGTCACCATTACTGCGGAACCAGATCAGCGCAACAGGTCTGCAGGCGTACTTTGTTCAGTCCCGGGGCTGGTCCTGATATTCATAAGAACCTAAATGGGAAAAACGACACGTATGCCCCTATGAGAGGCGCTTGTCATGGATGAATCCACTCAAGAGGGGTTTCACTGGAGTCTAGTGCTGAATGAGACCTCTGATCTAAACGGCTCAGAAGTTGCCGCAAATGGTAAAGTGACTGTAATCGATGACACTTTGAATCCTTCCAATGTTCATTTTTTTAATTGTCAACGTAACTGAACACTTGTCTCATTAGGCAGATAATTCTTGGTCAAAAGAATACTGCGTTTTTAAGTGACAGAGTTGATATGCGTGGTATTGATTGGCTGGTTATTGATTGCAAATCATAGGTTAATAGGTTCAAGTGGCGCATTGGTTACCTCACGTGGATAGGAAGTACCTCCACTACGTACCCAAACTATGTGTTGTCCTAATTTCCGGGGTCTCGTTAACTATTGGATAACGCGCCATCGATTGCTGATGTAGGGGGCTTGAAACCTTTCACTGAGGCAGATCACCAGTGATCTCAATTCGGCCAGTCCGCACATAAATGGAGGTCAGATACCAATGGAATTGGGTGGAGCTTATTCCTTCCTTTTGAAACCAAACTAAAACGAGTGTTGAATGAAATCAGGGGATCTGCAGGGTTTGATAACAAGCTACGGATCATAAGATCTTAGATCCATTGCAGACTGACAGGGAAGTGAAATCCTACAACAAATCGAAATTAGTTGCGCTGTCGTGTTCGCCAAACTACTCACGGTATTTCCTCAAATTTCATAACCGTTTACACAAATGACAGGTAAACCAATCAGCAGTAGTTATGACTGCATGAATGCCAAGCTCCTGTTGAACAGTAATAGAATGATAACCGACAGGACTCAGAATAACCGCGTACGGATTTGACTGTTTTTTTTATCGTTCGCGAGTAAAAATAACACATTGCAACTATGTCAGCTGATTTTTGTTGAATAATCCCTGTTTGCTACATGCTACAGGTGCGGTTAAATATGTCTATATAACGGAGGGTATTTGTTCATTGGTTTTACCTGATGGTAGGATAAACGGTATGCTGCTCCTGCGACCTCCTTTTCCGAATTCATTGATACCGACGACATCCACGTATAGGAACACACAAGTTGGCAAATCAGCGAATTCCATGCTTCGGTTGATGGAGTTTGCGGACCGCAACACGGATCCAGGCGAGCTGTATATGGTCACGTTGAACTTGTTCACGTGACAAAGACTTGTGTAGTTCCATGAGACAAGCACTTTGGAATTTGCCCTCCGAGTCACATTAATGCTCTCAGGAGCGACGGGGGCTGATTTATTGTTAAAATATTTTAATAATTGTGAGGAAAAATGTGAATTGGTCGAACATAAAGAAATATACACCCGGATCGGCTATATTTAACAAGGGTGATTCGCAAAATTTTGTTTGCAACCAGCGAACCTCAGTCGTAACCAGAATTTCATTCTCACGATTACTCATCCACCAAGCAATGATAGGATCGGCAACATTCGGTAGGCATTTCTATGCTACTGACCGTAGAATCGCACCCTCATTGACACTCGGTGACTTATTTGACCTTGCCAAACATCACACATAATGCACTTACTGACCCTCCTTCAATTCTATCCCCCCTCATTCACTTACTATTTAAAGAAAACCTGTCCCCATACGATTCCATATTCTGTCTGATTTTACACCACCATATCTACAGCGCATTCATCTTTTCATTCTTTTAAATTTTTTTCACTCGGCTCATCGCTACTGTGGCTTCTATGACTGTCACGGGACTACCAAACGCCCCATCCACGTGACCTCGCCTTTTGAACTTGGGCAGCGACGATTGACATTGATCGAAAGATCTCTGCATAGACATATCACAATATAGAGCTGTCCACGTTTACAAAAGACTATCGTTCCATATTATTGAACTTTTTAAGTTGGATCGACTAATATTTCGACAAATATCAGTTTGACTGAAACCCAGGTGAATCTCCGACAAACAAAGATTATGCTGCGATTCTGGTTAGCCCTTGTTGAAAGTCAAACTGGTATGCAAATGAGTGGATTTATCGGAGTTGTAATTTGTGTTCGAGTAGAACGTGATGCTGGCGCACATCCTTGGATTACACCTAACTTATACGCCCAAGGTGAAGGGGTGAAACCGGTCTTGGGCTATCGAAAAGTTTTCAGAAATCTTGTGAGTAGTATGAAACGTCTATTCAACGAATACCTGTGCTTTGCGTACCTGGAACTACCAAACTCGGCGATTAGCACGTGACTGCGCTCTTCATGTTTTGCTTTTCACCAGTCTCTATTTGACTTAGATAACGACAACAATCACAAGATGCCAACTACGGAAAATGTGACCTTTGAACAGTTGATGACCTGGTGTAGAAGGGGAAGCCAAATTATAATAAGCCAAGTTGCTACAAGCTGTTTGCTCCGCTTCCCTTCCGATGGCCATAAAGTCTCACAGTGAGCTGTAATCAACGTCGACAAGAAAGCCTTTTCGACGGCTTAAAGGACGTTCCAGGGAGTATGGAAGCCAAGCTTCCTCACGCCAACATCATATAACGTTGGTGTCTTGTGAGACATAGATGGTTTCTTTTGAACTACCGAAGTCTGGAGAGCGTTTGCCGCATCCGGATGACAGCTAAAACGCAATTATTTGCCTAACTGACTTATCACCATTTATTCATCGAATTCCAATTTGCCACCTACTCAGTTAATCTTTAGTGGGTGTTTTCTTACGCAAAATGCAACAGGACTAACCGCCTATAGCCAGAAGAGGTGTGATCAGCCAGTGCTGAATTCCTGGATGACCCATGCTCCGGACACGTGCTAAAAAGTAATTCGATAGCTGAGGCAAGTAGAAATGAAGTTGTACACGTTAACTGTGGAATTACAGTGGTTGGCGGAACAAGTATTCCCGCCGTAGATAATTAACGTACGACATCTACCATTTAGCAGCATATTCTCGGGTTGCCAGGGAGGCCATCACGTATTGCCATTCACATTTGGCTCCAGACTTTGGGGCACCGCTCCTATTCCATGTTCTTCCGGTATCGACAGATTTATTCCACTGGTATATCCTGATGGCAACGCCCAAAGTGCAGTGTTTTAGGCGACCGGTCTACCATTTTAGACACCATTTATCACTAACTACGTTTGGAAGCAGTTTCCTCCCAGCTAGGGATTAGTTGTCTGGCAACAGATTGGCCTACGAGCAATCGATCTGGAGAGATGCAGGTTTGGGATGAATTGGCTTTCAGTGAACTGACACCCATGAACAGGTGCAAGGATGAACGAATCAGTTGGAATCAATTAACTGTGTGCTCAGAGACCTAAGAAAAACATACAATTAGACGATTTCTTCTGAGTTGGATTCGTGATGATTGACAGTGATTGACAATGCGTTTAAAAATGTCGCCAATATCAGTGGGAACAGTTGAATGAGCGTACAGTAAAGCTTGCTATATCAGGGTGTATTACGTCAGGGACATCTTTAGAACAAATAAGTTATTAAATTTCGGAAGAAGAAAACGTTCTCATGTCTACGTCCTTCGAAATATGACGATAAACGCGCGTTTCTGGGGGGAGGGGCGGGAAGGCTTTTGGTGCCCGTTGGTAATTACTAATGTGCGATGAAAAGAAGAATAGCGCATAGAAATCGCATGATCAATGGATGTGAGTAGATGTGTCCGAGGTTGCATCCGAAATTCGGTGGAGGAACACAGTCCCCACCTGAATCATACGGAGAATATGGTCAGCATTCGACTAAACCATATGGCACTTTCACGTTTCGCTCACCTGTCTTCGATGACACAATTGACACAATTCACTATTAGAACGCAGACAGGCTCACTTCAATGTATTTATGTATGCATTGTGAAACAGCTGATTTATTCTGGAGATATTCACTCGTTTCCGTCTTCTTGTGGCTTTCATCTTGGTCTTCGGAACTCCAGGGTAGGAGTTTCTTGAATTCGGTCGGCTCAAACATGAGGGTTGTAGCGGACATTTTCACGTCCCCTCAACCAACTTCACTTAATTTGTCTACTACATCCGAGTTCACTAGATTATGCGACTTGCCTGCTCCGCAAGTGCACAAATCACGTGACAAACGCTGTCCCGCGCGTTACCTTGACCGACAAGTCAGTTCCTGTCCAGTACACATTGGAACGACTCGTGTTTTATACACACGTCAAACTTTCCTATGTATATAGGAAGAGACAACACGGTAAAGACGTACAGACTGGCGCGCGCGCGCAAGGAGCAAGGAGTCAGCCAAACGTTCGGACAATTATGGAACACGTGTAGCAGCCAAACTGCGGAGAAAACAAGTTCCCACGGTCCGGACTTTCACCAAGGGACTCTCACATACGATAAGTTCCCTTTTGACTTGCTCCACATTTTATATTGCCTTTATTTTATACATGCTGCAAATCGCTTCTGTGAACTACTGTCAAGCACAGTAGACTGTTATTAGTCCGTATACCTTCTGAGTTGCATTATGGCTATCATCACACGTGCACTAATAAGGTAAAAGTGAAAGAATAGACCGGATGGGTATCACATCCCTCTTGTGATCCGCTCTAGAGATCCGTTCCTAGAGAAAATATACAGCGATATCTCGAATATCCTATTCACTGAAACACAAAACGGTTGTTATGCTGTACATTCTGTTGGGGGATATCATAAACATGAGATCTAGCTGCGAATCAGTCAAGTCCCGTGTAAAAACCAAACCAGTTTGCAAAACAGTGCAATGGGCGAGCCGAGTACAATATGGGTTCAGGTAGAATACATGATCGATGGAAACTCGGGGCTTAGTTCGAAATAGACTGGAAGCAATCTCTTAAGTAGGGTATCATCCCAATTGAGTGGTTTTTTGTTTCGCAAAGAGTTGCAAACGTTGAAATATATCGCTTACCCATTTGAACAGCAGTCAAATTTTTTATTGCCTTTGGACTTTCTCCTGCTTCATTGACAGCTGTGACGCTAACGAACCAATCAGCACAAAAGTCCAATCGCTCTATGTTTATCTCCCGTTGCGTGACGTTTCCACTAAAGACACTCTGGTTCAAGCTATTGCTGACGCTCACAATGTATCTAGATGTGGGACATTGGGACGAATCGTGCCAGGAGATATGCCATTTTCCTTCTTGTCCTCGGAATATAAAGTCTGTCGGCTCGTTCGGCACTGGAAATATGAGGAAACCTGCTGCACAGTTTTGTCGAAACTTGGGGAAATTATTGTGAGCTTTCAGTAATTAACAGAGAGAAGTCAGTGCTCATAATTTTACAAAGTCACTTTTAAACTTATTGATTCACCGGTGACATACGAGCGCTCACACCATCTGTTTGGAACAAATATGTTTCCAGTAGTTTACGTTCACATCACTCTCCTTTGAACAGTCGTCCTCCCTTCCGGGCGCAATTATTCTGTTGAGTCCACACGAAACGGGAAGCTCTGGACTCGATTTTCACTCTTAGTTGAGCTCATCAGCAGTGCACATCCTGGGCCCCGTCGACGTTTGAACTCCGAACACCTGACCTACGAGGCGACCGTGTTACTGCACTGCATTAGTGTACAACTGACAGATCTGAATTGTGACGCCTGAACGGGAGAAAGTGTTCACTCTAGCATTTCACCATAGGAGACTATAACGTCTCTTCTTGGTCTGGCTCGACATTGTGGCATAGGCTCCTTTGATATGGAATCCTACTTGTTTAGCTTGCCGATCAAAGAGCAAAGGCGGAAGTGTATGAGGAACACATCACACAGCTGGCAGGACAGGGGAACACAACAACTGGACAGCCAACAGTGCTTGTTGGACAAAATTCAACTACGCACTCCTGTGAACTAGGTTAATAAAGTCAACGAAGATGAGCATATATATTTCGCTTAAATGAAAGCAGGTGTATTTAGCTGGCTTGTTTTGATAATACTGACTGGGTGTTGTACTGACAAACACCGCTGTTTGACCCGAACGACGTTTTGCGGAAAATGCGCTTTAGTGCAACTAATTAGGGTACAGTCTAACCGCACATTCGATTAGCTGGCAATGCGTAAATGAATCTAGTTAAACTATCTAAACTTCACAGGTGACATTTTGCTGCGAACTGCATCTTAGTTTGTCAAACAAATGGTTCTGTCACTGTCCCTAGATTGCGTTTCCAGCCTCAGTAGTTCTAACAATCTGAGGAAATAGTAACTGCCAGATCTCGATCGCGGCAACACACCAATGGGTCCCTTCTGTGACAGCGTGCCCCAGCAAGAAATTGGCCTGATGGGAATTGGGGAAATAGGCTTGTCGGATTAACTGGAGAGGTAAAACAGGTATAAGAAAGTACATACTTTTTATGGACTCCGGTCCACAACCAAAGAATAGCGCCTGGTCATTTGGGGTCCGATGCGGATTTGAGACTAAATTTCCAGAGTTTGGCGTCGTCTGGGGTAATTTTAAAAGCCATATTACTTGTGACGATGACAGCATTTCATACGACCTTTTGATGAAAAGCTACACGCCGTATGGGATGCTTATTGATTGTGATTCTGAGGCTACGCCCAGGACTTTCTCAATGAAATATTTCGACGCAAACATTCAACCTGAGTTACAGAGGAGAATGCAGACTGTCAGGATTGTCAGATCATCCGTAGCCCGAACCGGAACTTAAAGGTGAATGAAATTTTTCCGATGGAACAAACCATCAGAAAGGTTGCCCTCAGTATGCGACATGGACAGTGCGAAAAACAACCACGCATATATGGTAAAAAATGTGAAGAACTCAGTACCGGTTTGCATATATTAAATTTTAACTTAGTAAACAAGAGGAAACCGATGAAAATGTGAATGAATGCGGCCGTTCCTGTCGGTGATATTTCCTGTCTTGGTCATCTATTCAACACGAGCTCCCGAATGAACAAGAATTTGTCCAAATTCTCCAGGAGTGCAGGACTCACAGGGTATGTGCTAAAGGAGCTATTTTCATTTCTATGCAAACCTTAAACATGCCTGTCAGATCAGAACCCCGATGTACCATTCGGTTCGCCTGTAACCTTGAATCAAACGCCTCCTTTCTTGCCAGTAAAGCTCATGAAATTTTCACTCAGTAATTGATAGTCATTTGGTCCCATCGATTGCTGGAAGAGTTAAAACCTTGTAAAAACGAGCACATAAAAATAGCTTTTTCCATGATACATCTGTCTATCCACTGGGTCGTAATATCCTTATGATACTGCAACGTTGAATACCACAATCTTATATCGAATTTCGATTTTTTCATGAAAAATCCGAGCAGTTTTGGGATGAAACAAAACACTGAACTTTCACATGATATTCCACATTCAGTCACTGTGGCTAAACAAGCACCCTCTACAGATTCATATAAATTAATTTAAAGAAGGAACAATTACAATTACAAAGGCTTGCTCTGCAGTTCACCACAATACTGCCAACGAAATGAAAAGCCATATTCTTCGGCAGAACAGAAAGGCTACTGAAACTTAGGAACAGCAAGCTTGTGTCATTGGGGCTACAAAAAGATTTGGACCAATCAGATGCACCGACATGAAATCAAATCCAGTCAAGATCACGCCCTATACTGTCGACCTCCTCAGTTATTAATCATTTGATCGAGAGCAAGCATCGTATCGTGCAGTGACTGCATTTGATATGTCGATCAGCATAAAAAATGGCAGGGGTGTCAGGCATGTTGATCAACCATGTTCAACCCTTCCGCGATGGCAGCATTCTGGTAAACTGCGGAGCTCGCATTTGACACGTTAATTTTTTCCCTGTAAACTTTACTTGTTGTTTGGATCTTTATTTGGTGCCTAGTGAAATAAAAACAAAAAGATCCGCGACATTCTGCAAAAGTGCGTCTTTGTGTCCAGTACCTGAAAGGACTGTTTTGCATGAGTTATCCTAGCAAATACAGGTTTACTAACACCGAAAATTTACCGATCCTCATTAGTTCGCAAGCACTTTCAACAGATGTTCTGCCGACAGAAAGAACAATAAGATCTGTTCAATCTTCCTTTGCGAAGCCTAAGTACCCGTACTTTAAACTCCAACAACAGGGCTACCGTGGGGCTTCTCACTAACACCTTGGTAATGCCGAAGTAAGTTTCATTGCAAACATTATACTACAGGCTCACCAAAATCCATGGCTAGTCAGTTAAGCATAATGTGACGAATCACGTGAAATATTCAAGGGCAAGGGCAAACATAAATTACGCTCCTGACAGCCTAGCCGGTGAAACACTTTCATTGAGTAGAAGGTCCAGTGTCTTTCTCTCGTCCTCAACTTTCAACTACCCTTCTCAAGACCTGTATTCGTCTCAATTTATCATTGTGCGCAACGTATTTACCATGCATTAATTTAGGGTTTTATCCATACGTTTGAAGTGAAATAATGCAAACGTAAGAAGCGGATGTATACTTCTGGTTTCGTTAGGAAACCCAGACACATTACCTATACAAATTAAACAGTACTGTGCTGGAGACATAATTGAACGCAGTCTTCTTTTGTGAAACCAGTTAGGAACAGTTCTTGATTAAATTCAGTCGATGAAAACCCACCGGAGGAAAACCCGAATGTCTTTCGCGCATGGATCATCTTGTGCTGCCAGTACGAGCTCACAACGATCACCAGTGTGTCACATACATTCCGCACCTTAATATCAATGAAATTCCTAGATGTGTGGTACGTCGCTCGTTCTTTGTCACCAACATAGACCACGACTCGAAAGCCGATTGTTTGTGGACAGTCGCTTGTGTAATTCCATGAGATCCGAACGAACCCGCTTGCTGACAAATCAGATCTTGTGACGTTTTCCACTCGAGCGAAATCTGAAATGTGGTTGCGCAGTGAATAAATATGATGGCAATAAAGGACAGGAACTGTTATTTTCAACTGATAAACTCCCAAACTAGAGGATCGAATTTCGTTAAAGTGGCTACAATTAGGTAGCAGTGTTTGACGAATTCAGAGGTATAACTGTTTGTCCATTTGGCTTCTATTGGATGATAGAACGAACGCACCCGGTTATTATTTGTTGTCTAGTGGTAACAAGGTTTCCCTAAAACTAAATCATTCAAATTCAAATGATCGTGATTATGTGTGAAAAACCAACCGGAACGTAGACTACTTCAAAATAATAAACTAAAAGCTTCGACTATAACGATGTACGTTCCAAAAATGACTCACCGCAAATCGGAACTAGAATGAATTAGTTGATGAACAACTTCAGTAGTTTCGTTTATGAAAATATACTGCGATATCTCGAATATCGTGCCAACTGAAACATGAGGCGGCCTGTGTGCAGCATGTTCAGTTGTAGAATATCACAAACGAGAGATTCCGTTGAGTCTCTCGTGAAAACCAAATTGATTTGCAAATTTGTGTGCTTGTCGAAAACAGTCCAATTTGAGTTCAAGTAGAACGTAAGGTCGACGGAAACTCGGCAACTGCGCCTATCTGATGATCCTAAAGTTGAGGTGAAACCGGTCGTGGGCTGTCAAAGAGTTTTCAGCAACCTTGCGAGTAGTTTCCCTTGTGAAAACTTCAGAATTTTGTTTCTCGTTATGATCTTTAGTCCAGGACCGTCTAACAAACCGCCCGAGTTAGCATTCAATTGCGCCTTGTTAAATGCTCCACACGAAATGAGAAGGCACATGTACATTTGTACGTTTGGTTAAAAATAGAAACTGATTGTAGTCCGAGAACTAAACTTACTTCATGAAGCTTAGACGAACTATTTCAGTTGGTTGGCAGTTTTACGGATCACGATAATCTGATTTGTTTGGTTTCCTTTTGATAAAGTAGCCAACCAGACAAGGTACGCCAACATGTGTGTGCTCTCCAGATTTACAATAGTATTTTTTCGACTTAACTTACTACACACAACTCCACTGAAAACCCTCCCAGTTATTTTTTTGCCTCGAGGCTCTCCAGAACCCTGATTCTCATAGCTCAGTTTCTGATAGTAAAAGCATTCGTTATTGATTCAGATACTCCTAGGCCAAACTCGAGTTGTTAGATTCGCTTCGGTTAATTATTCTGTAATATTTTTTATCACCAATTCCGAACTCGATGTTGACGGATTTTTATGCGACTAGATAACGATTTCATTGCAGGTGATTTGGTGGTTTTGAGTCTTTGTGTTAGCCGAGAGTCATAGACTTGAATCTTGTATTAATACTAAAGTACACGTTTGGCAGTAAAATTCGGTGTAATTAACAAAAAATCTGTGGTGAAGACCAAGAGACCACTTCTCAGAAAATGCCACTGCTGGCTGATCTGAGAAAGAATTCATTATGATATTTTACTCACAATGGAGGGGACGTCTATTTACCCCAGTTAAGTGGTCTCTTCTCGTCAAAGCTTTCCCAACGATTTTTAACAGCGTACATCAACCTGAGGAGCTACCCCGTCGGAATTTTTGGACTATTGTTGCATGTTCATGGTGTCAAACAACCGTCAGAAAAGTGATGACAGAAATTACATAGGTAAATGTGTTTTTTCTCACTTCAGGCTTAGGTGACCCAACTGGTTTCACTTTTTCGGTATCTACCTGAGCCATAATAATTGAGTCTTTTTGAAACCACGGGACACTACAAAGTACCTTTTCCGGGCTCTGAATCTCGCAAGATACCAACGGCATTAAACTCGCCTGACGAACTCACAGTGACAGTCATTGTCTTCACGAGAAATATCTATCCAGTGGAACTCAGAGAGGAAAATTTTTCAAAAAGTAAATTTGAGATGTGCATTCAATGTGGCTGTCACCCGATGCAGCTGCAGTGGCATTCAAAATTAATGGTGCCACTAATTGTCTCATTTGTATAGTACGTGCTAGAGTATCTTCCCTAACATTTGCTTAGGATTGGAAAACCCGACACAATCCATTGATAATACAACATTCTGTTGGACGAGTTGGTTGAGAAAATCAGGTTGCAGGTGTCCATTTGAGTCGGGATGCCCGAAAGAGAGCTCGTTGAAAGCTGGGAAACCCGAGTCTGCAGGGGACAGCAGATTTGAGTGATTCCAGGAATGGTGAATGATAGGCAGTGAAGGTGAAAGTTAAGTTATATTTAAAAATTACACACTATTAAGCACTGACATGATTTCGAAGAAATTAGAAAAACCATGTTGCCCCAGAGAGAGAGAGGAGAGAGAGAGAGTGCTTGTCTTTCCAGAGAAATCTTACTTACTATCAGTGATTCCCCTATGTACTCAGACCTATTCTAAGGCACGATATTGCCTGAGGTTTTCTGTTTGGTCTCACATCACGTTCTTCTGTGGTTGTCACCACACTTCACCAGATTTCGGATATGTCAAACCCCTTGGCAAAATAAAACGAAGAACCGGTTCCATCCTTATGTGATACAAGTGTGAACAGTTTAGTACCAAACAACGAAGCTAGAACTCTCGTACATTGTTCCAAGTAGAGTAAGAATCAGCCTTTGTGAAGTCAGTTCAGTCACACCATAGCATAAACAAGGAAATTTACTTCAGTTTTCCAGTATCAACATCTTAATTCAGGACGAGCACTCTCCAAGAGACCGCACTGAAATAGTCTTCGATCTCTGAAAAAGATCGTTGAGTAATAGGCATCCGAATCGAATCTGTCCGTCAACAATGGTCAAGACACCGCATGACCGAGTGCAGTTGGTTAGTTGAAGACTATTTGCACTCAGTCGAATGTGGTACTGCACACCGAACTTTGAGCTGGATGTACCCCCGAGAAAGTAGGAGTACCGGACGAATTGTGAGACCTTTAAAAATTTTTCATCTAACTGAATATACGGACTGGAGTCGGCAAACGACAAACCGTCTATAGCTTCCAGATACCCATAAGTACTAAACAGCCATAATGGCATTCTCAGTTTTGATTTAGTTGAGTAGCAAACAAGTGTTTAAGGACGCAAAATTTAAAGAACTGATAATCGAACTCACCAGTTACCAATCGTGCTGTGAAATTAGGGAAAAAACAGCCACTGGTGACCCCGTTCTATTACAAATACTCTACTATCATTACGAAGTAGTTTAAAGTTAAAAAATGGACTTACCTGATGCCAAATTTATCAGGATTAGAAAGCTGGTTGACAGTAGTAACTTAACCATTGCTGTGCGCTTCCACATACTATCAAATATTTATTCGCATCCTGGCTCAACCAGGACACAGGATTGGTTCTGGATGCCGTTGATTCGTTGGCTGAAGGAGAAGGTTGGACGATTGTGAAGTTTGTGCCAAACCTGTGCACCTGACCAACACATGTAGCCAAAGTGTTTGTCTTTCGTTGAGGAGCCTGTTGCCCTGCATGCCAAGAAATTAATGATAAAGTGTCCCACGGTTAAGCTGCCATGTAATAGGTCAGGGAAGAACAAGGAACACTATTGGTAAACTCATTGCCATGACAATGTCTACGGACTTTACTGTTGATCGCATTTTCCAAGCAGAATCTTCACCGTTACACTTGTTTGTCATGGGAGCGTCTCGACTGAGGGGAGCAACCTCTAGAGTCATATCACTATTAGTGATTTTGGTGATGATGGTGATGATGATGATAATGACGGGGATCAAAACTACCATGATGAAAGAGCGGCTGAATTGTCACTGGTCGGATTGAGCTGAAACCTTTCAAAGGTTACTGCACAACTCTCGGGGCTAGGCGTAATCTCGAATGAGCGATGTATTTAGCTTGTCCAACGCCTTGAACTACAGGATAGGAACTGCCCTGTTTGTCTCGTTCGACTAGACCCCTAATCAAAACTCCCAGATTACGTGACACTACAGCCATTTATGTCATTACTTCCTAAACTGTTCTGCCCTCCCCCGGTGATAAAGCAAGACTTTACCCCTTCTCTGGTGTGAAATAGCTGGTGTGAGTCGCTGCGCCCTTAAATGAGGAACACTTTTCGAGCAACAGTGATAGGAATACAACTTTGACAAACTAATTAACTAACTGGAACTAATTGTACGCTGCCATCCATTACAAGATTCGTCTGTTTCAACGTACTACATTGATCCACGGCTGCGGATAGATGCGGTTTATGCGGAACCGCATGTACAACAATCTTACCTTGTGTGAGCCTGAGCGGATAAAACATGTCCAATCAGTGGCTTATGGTTATCAAGCCAGGTGTGGACAACTGAGCAGTTGGTACCTATAATTTAATGTTTGATGGCCAAGTGGCCAAAGCCACTAATAAGAACGATCCAAGGGGAACATGTTTGGATCAATAACCCGTGTATCCCGTACAACGGTGGTCAAACAGAGTCAGTCGTAATACTGTTGTATGCTTAACCTACCTGAATGTCCAAGTGAACAAGACAAGACAATCAGGGATATGTACATGTGAGGCCATTAAAAATGAAGCTAAAAAGGAAAGCACAATACAGTGTGATACGGCACATACCAGAAAAACAATACAGTGTGATACGGCACATACCAGAAGGAATGCGGATGAAAAGTATACGGTAACATAAAACGTAGGCATGTAAAGATGAAGCATATGAGATTACCCAATGTTTGGAGAGAGGTAGGTCTTCCGGCGACAACGAGGTCTATCCGAACCCTGCAGCCAATACTGTACGGTTGGTGAACAAGCCGTGGTTAAGTGCACACAAATTATCTAGCTGAATACACACAAGCGTTTCCAGTTTCATTGTTTTCTAAAAGATGTTGCTTTGCTACATTCTACTCAGTCTTCATAGCAAACTCCAGGCGGTTTTATACATCAAAGGCATTACGCTTACCTACACAATCCCAGTTTAGACCCAGATGAGAAACTACTATCAGGCTATTTTCATAAAGGAAACTACTCACAAGGTTACTGAAAACTCTTCGACAGCCCACGACTGGTTTCGCCCTTCTTGGGGATCATCAGACTGGCGCATTCCCCGAGTTTCCGCCAACCTTTGTTCTGTTTTGAACCCAAATTGGACTGTTTTCGAGAAATGCACTAATTTGCAAGCCAATTTGGTTATCACGAGAGATTCAACTGAATCTTTCGTTTATGATATTCTACAACTGAATGTGCTGTACACAGGCCGCCTCATGACGGAAACCCGGGAACTGCGCCTACCTGATGAGCCCCAAAAAGGGCGAAACCGGTCGTAGGCTGTCGAAGAGTTTTCAGCAACCTTGTGACTAGTTTCCTATGTGAAACTATGCTGCGATATCTCGATTATCGTGCCAACTGAATCATGAGGTGCCCTGTGTGCAGCACATTCAGTTGTAGAATATCACAAACGAGAGATTCCGTTGAGTCTCTCGTGAAAACCAAATTGATTTGCAAATTAGTGTATTTCTCGAATACTACCAGGCTACCTCAAAGCAGCTCTGCAACTTCAGCTACCATAACAAGCGCAGCTCAAACGATCCAAAATGCGAACGACTGATTCATCGATTCAAAACCGCAATTTCCAGTCGTCAGATGCTCAACCGATTTAGTCACCGTAGTGTTACAGGAATTCATCACTGAGCTGTCATCTAGCTATACAGTATTGACTGTTCGTCTCTTCCCCGATCTTGGAAACTGGCTTGCAAACGTTTCACGCTCTTCGGTGTGCGGTTAAATGGGCTCTGTGCACCCACAGTGACGAAGAATTTGCAAGCTACTTGACAAGTTAGGCTGACAGGCCAACTGAGCAGCGACCAGTAGAGAAAACCGACCTAAGAGCATTTCACTACATGTACACACTCCATAATTTTTGGGATAATTTTTCTGGATGAGTGTCCAACTACGGCCCGGAGAGCGGTTATTTCCACTGGAAGTAGCCACATTTCCCACATCACCCAAGCACATGCACGACCCAGGAAGGAAGCCACAGCAGCTGATTATTGCTTAAATGTTTTGTAACATGCTGCTTGCCAGTTCTTCCACTCATGGGGCCTGAAACTCTTACCTGTGTCTTGATGTACATAAAAGTCATTGTTGTCATACACCAAGTTGATTCGTTGTCAAGATGAATAGCTTTTTAATGTAGACAACCTGAGGATAGTTGTCTCATCGAGAACTGTGGAGCCAGATTTGCACACTGTTTGAACTGCCCATTCCGAACAGTTCCAGTTACTCAGACCATGAGTCGTGCCATCGCAATGCGTCGTCAACAACATGCGTTGGCTTTCGATTTGTTCCTACGATCACGTTCAGTCATTCAACAATGTCCCTCTGTGTCCAAGGCCATGAATGTGTGCTTCTCACCGAACGTGGTGCTTCGTTCCAGAGTTACTAGTCACGGTTTCTGGAAAATTCCAGGTCGAGCGTGAAGTGGTTGACCAACAAGTACATTCGCAACTCTATATGCTATCGGTAGAGTCCTCCTCCTCCTAAGAAACGGAATTTCCTAATATCATAGACCAGAAACTTTTTGGTCGTGACTAAGCATCTACTTCACGAGACCTGAACTTGTCTTTTCATAAAGGACACTACTCACAAGGTTGCTGCTCGACAACCCACGACTGGTTTCCCCCTTCTTGGGACTCATCAGGTACGCGCGGTCCCCGAGTTTCCGCCAACATTATGTTCTGTTTGAACCCAAATTGGACTGTTCTCGAGAAATACACTAATTTGCAAATCGATTTGATTTTCACGACAGACTCAACCGAATTTCTTGTTTATGATATTCTACAACTGAATGTGCTGCACACAGGCCGCCTCATGTTTCAGTTGGCACGATATTCGAGATATCGCAGCATATTCTCATAAATGAACCTACTCACAAGTTTGCTGAAAACTCTTGTATTAGGTGCACTTAGGTAATGGTCGCAAGTAATGTCCAGCAGCTGCCTCGCTCATGACGCTATCGTCCTAAGTTTTCGTATACAATAGTCAGGCAGATCGGTGGAATTCAATAAGAGCCTTCCGTTTCTTGATTGAAGAATACTACCCGACAAAGTGGTACACAATCGTTCACTCATAAATAGAAGTTGAGGTAAACTGAATTGTGGCGACATTTAAGAAGACTCTGTGGGAACTCAGAAGTGATGCAGAAATACAAGAAAACCGCTGATGTATTCATTCTAGACAATGGAGTGACCCCAAAGTGGCACTAAACAACAGATCGTCGGCACAGGTACTAATCACTCACAGTATCTGTCTGCCGGTGGATATCACTCCTTCAGTTCTGTGTCCAGCGTTTTTTGTCACACTGTGTCGCAGTTTAGCCTATAACATATTGACTTATCTCACGTGTTTATACCCGGTCAACTTGCGTCTGCAAAGTAATACTGAGTTGATTACCTGAGATGAACACAAGTTTTCGTCGTGCACGTGATTGGTTACGTTAACTAAGAAATGGATGTAAATTATGCCAGTCAGTTGCGTCATAAAACGGAGATGTACGTTTTATTTCTGTGTGTTCAGAAAACACAAGGTACAGTTCCTTCAGAAAGTCAGAAAATTCGAACTTGGGTTGGTATGGTGAACCAAATACTGTCACAGATGCTCCAGTCATGAGTACGCTTACAAAGGGAACTCAAATCATACAGATACAGATTGTTTCGTGACAGTAGCCTCATGATCAAAGACCTCGAATGGGTGAAGATGCTTCTAAATGAACATTGCTTATTTGAATTCCCTCTAAAATAACTCCTATTTTTCAATTCATGTTTTCATTCCTCCTTAACGAAGAGACTAGCTCTCGCAGTGGTGTGACGGTTTATGTGCCTCCGCGAACTACTGAGCTATACTTGTCACCACTGCACATTTAACTGATGTGCTTGTCAGTCGGGCTTGTAGTTTGTATCAAACGTCTCATCATCCTCCGCCGTAAGTTTCATCAAGGCATGCGAAATACACTCGGTCGCTAACCACCCATCAATATACCTCACCCAGTACATTGCATAATGGTCGTTGGCTTATTCGCTGTGCTGGGCAATCTGACTGCAAATGTTTCATCACCAATCGAGGTGACATCATCAGTGCGTCATCGGAGAGCGTAGTGTTGCGGTAAGAGCACAACCACCAACCCACCGCTACGCACCACTACGCTCCCCGATAACGCACTGATGATTTCACCTCGGCTGGTTACGAAACGTCTGCAATCAAATTGCCCAGCTCAGCGAACAAGCCAACGACCATCTACCCTACCTGAGCTACCAACGTTTTCCTTTTTAGAAATCTGCGTAATGCTTGGTTGACTAAAAGTTCCAAAAGATTCAACGGGTGATCTGGATTTAATAACCGGACACAGCAACAAGTGAGAGCAACCAAACCTAGTTACCCAATCTCCGTTTCCCAGTCGCTGGACTGATGTTCCCCTGATGATCTTTCAAAAGCGAACATCAAGTGAACATTGCTCATATCAAGATGATGTGACCTGTGTGTCTCAGTACAACTTTGAAAATCAAGGGACTATCCACGTTCTGTTCATCAAATACTTCTCAAAATACATGATGGCCTGATCGGTTCTCAGCGTCGTGTGTTGAAGGGTGTTTAGTGTTTGACAAATTGTGATTGGCGCACCCGATGCAGTCTAACATAGACGAACGCACAGGGTAAACAGCTTCAAGTTAAACTGTTCTTATCCCCTCAAAGCAAGAGAGAGCTGTGTCATTTCGTATTGTTGTATTCCTTCAAGGAAAAGCTGATTGCCTGGTTGCCTACAGATCGACAAATTCACACTTGTTAAACTCTGGAGAGGAAACCTGGAAACTTTGAGGGTACTCTAAACTCCGTATTTAGCCGTACGTAGCAAAGACATCTTGCTAGGGGAGACTACAGTCTGGCTGGCAAGATAGCTTAGGCTATCTGCTGAATGAAACTGAACTGAATTGAACCTCATGATTTTCTTCCGCAATTAAACTTTTTCAGCTAGGATCATTAGGCTAATTAGCTAATGATGGGTGCCCATCGTTAGAAAAAAAAATGCTATCAGATTGGCACCGATAATTAGTGTGACCTACCAGTCTATCTGAACATCTTATCAGTTAAAAACCTGTGGCCGATGGGCGCAGGCATCTTACATGGTGCCATAGAGAACAGAAGCCCAGGAATGTGAAGGGATTGGACTTACTACCACACACACGTTCATTACACTTGCACTAATGGGGCCTTTGAGGATCTGCTAAAACCACGCAGTTCTAAAAGACACTTTTCTCCAAATGGGGTTTTTACGCGCTGACATCTTAGAAAAATATCACTTTTCGATAATTTCATGAGTAATATTCAACGTACGAGGTCTTCAGCTTGGGAGGTTTACATTAGGTGGTGGGTTCTGCCTTAAGGGGCAAAGTGTCCTTTGATCAAGCTGGTCTAAGGTGATTGCTACAATGAATCTCATCCTAAATGCATATGGCCTGTAATTAATTGTATTATGAATGTATCAGGAAGGTCAAATTCTTGAAAGTAACCTCAGAACGCCCGAACCTACTGCCCCACCAAAAACTCAACAGGAAACCGGACAAGCATCCAGGCCAGTCAATCATTCAATCAATTCAGCAAAAGCTGATCAGTGTTCCTGCACGCCACAGAAGCACGACCGAATGTGATCTGCGTTCAGGCATTTCATAGAGGCACGATCGATGTTGATGGGTGTTCACTAACGCCTATCAGACAGTCTGGTTCAATGTCAGAAAGTCCCCTTTAAATAGCGTGGAGCCGTTGTAACTTTTTCTCTCGCACTCGCACTCGCTTGTTCGGAATATAGCGGTTGTATTCCCTTCAGTGAGTCCTTTTTCTCCGGCACTAGGCACTGGAGCGGATTAGCAGCAGATACCACAGGTCGGTGATTCAGCAGATATAACAGAATGTATGATAGCAACCAGTATTTTAAGAAATCTAGTGGGTACTCGTTACTGGTACAAACACAACTTCTCAGGAGAAGCAATACCGAGGACACTACTCATCGCGAGAACCATTGTAGTACTTCCTGTCTACCTGAAACCCTTATTTGAGTGAAAGTACCAATAGAAAGTTGGGCTGTTTTCAAAAATGTCACATGAAGAAGGGGTATTTTGCGTATTTTTGGGTAGCCCACCGTCCATCCTCACGGCCGAGCATAATCGCTCCCACTTGTCTACAACTTCGCTCACTCACTCAGGCAATCTCAATGGAAATTGATGGCAAGAACGCCCTTGACCACAATTAATAGTCATTTCTTGCAACGTCTCCAATCAGGCACGGTGCGGATCACGTGGTTCCCGCCCGGAAAGATGAGTCACACTGACAGCAGTCTGACTTCTCGTAATCCTTTTCATGCCCCTCTGCTAGGTCAAGGGTTGCCATCTCTCTGCTACTGCCATTTCGAACAGGGCACTGAAAAAAACCTCCACAAATGATGGTTTGGCATGCGCAACACATGGCCTAACCACGGCAGCTTCTGGCTCCGGACACAGTCTTCGATGGAAGTCCCTTCTGGACAACCAAACACTCGCTTACCAACTGTCTCGTTATGGATTCGCCGACATCAGCCTACACGCACTATGGTCCCAAGTGAGTGGATGTCTCAGCTCCACTACTGGGAGAGGCCAAGTCGCACAGTCATACGACAAAGCAGTCTGTAATGTACCCTGATACGCACATCCCTTGAGGTGCACGAATATATCTCTTTCACACCGTAGGTGTTTCAACTTGGCAATCGCTATCCGAGCCTTGGTTCGTCGACCTCATCTGTTACGCTACAGCCAGAACTAATACAACATTCAAAATACGTTATAAACGCTTCATGATTTCCAGGGTCTGTCCATGGATTGTAAGTGGCATGTTCAGTGTCTACGCGACCAGAAGCATGAGCTTACGCACTACAGGTGCAAACCGCATGTCAAAGGACGGGAAAATTTGGTCAGTTCACTCAAAAAGACCCTTCTCTTCTAATTCTTCAAAGAGAAGACCGATGTCGCCCTCATATTCCAGATCGTCAAGCTTTTCGGCGGCAGCTATTTAAACAACAGAGTTTTAAAGACCTTCCACCGTTCGTCTCAATAGCTCGTCGGTCACGACATTAAATGTGAATGGGGAGGTTGGGCACCCCTGAAGGCTAACGATTTGCATTAAAATCAGTAAAGACAAATGGATGCGAAACACGGGTCTTTCAAAGTGTGTCGTGGTTGGTTTAACCTTGGATTGGTGTAGGCTGGAGTTAAAATAATTATTGATCGTTTTAGCGGTCATGTTTATATCATGATAATTTGTGAGGAAATGAAATAATTAAAAAACAAAACAGGGCGATGTGAAATATTCTAGATAATCTTCCTCTGTAGGCTGCCTGGAGGATAAACTATCGGACGTGCGACCTTCTTTGAAATTTATTCTCGATGAAATTAGCACCTAAAGCCTCCCTTCCGGTTTGGATGTAATTTTATCTGCTAATGTGAGTGAGTGAGATGCATGACAAACAACCTGTTTTCAACCCTTTGGGACCTGGTGCTCGAATTTCGCATTCTGAAGCTTTGTTCGACACGACAGTTAGTTCTTTAAGGCTGTGAACACTAAATTAGGCGTGGTCACATGTTTGATATGGTAGAACGCTACTCATCATCCGTGTGAGCAATACCGTACAGTAGAAAGTGCCAAATGACCAGTTATAGACTACTGGACAGGGAAGAAAAATTCTCACACGTTTCTTATTTATGAAAACTGAACATCCATCTTGTCTTGAACGCGTCTTCTTGAACTTTCCTGGATACTCATTGACTCCAATTGTTCATTGCTCAAATCCAAGCGAATGCTACAAAGTGACTCCACAAATTCCGTAAATAGATCTCAGTTTTCGACAGACGCAAAGTGAATGTACAAGAACAAAACATACTACTCACACGCCTCCCCATCACCGTCACACTTGTAGACAGCTGGTTGTTTGAGGAGATCTGGGAATTTTCAATTGTGATTTCGTCATGTGGAGGAGGTAAATCTATGCCGAAAAACCTACAAACATTGAAGAGCCGATTCATTTTTACTGGGACTCATCAGTAGAATATGACGAAGCTTCTGGGAGCTTCGAGCATGGGACATCCAGGCAGGTCGTTTAAACACTTAACTGCTATGTTGTGATTTGAATATCTACATTGTGTTTACGACGGCGGATTTCTAATCGGTACGTGCGACGATTAAACTTGGATAAAAGTTTAATCTTGTATCGTTTACTCTATACTAGCTCTAGCAAGCCTCAACTGGTTTTGGAACGAAATTGACATCAAATTGTTTGGCACTATGCTGGCAGAGAAACGATATCACAGTATGATAAAGGATGTGTTCTGAGAGTCTCCTCGAGGGGTTCATTCAAAATTTTGATCAGTCTACCTTACTGGACGTGGTTTTAACATCTGTGGAGTTCAAAACAACATTTGCTGGTTGTAGACTCTTCGACCGCCCACAACAAACTGGTGAGTAGTTTCTTTTATGGAAATATACTGCGATATCTCGAATATCGTACCAGCCGAAACATTACATTCTGTTGAAGAATATCGCAGAGGAGATATTAAATAGTCTCCTGTGAAAACCCAGTTGATATGTAAATGAGTGCATTTGTCGAGGAAATAGCCATAGTTTTGTAATACGATTGCAACAAACGTTGCTGTGGTGTCAAAAACGGTTGGTACGAGCGCTGAATCTGCCTTGGTCATGTGACACGAATCGATCAAGCCAGTAAAACACAGGCCCTCTAGAGGAACAGAGCTACATTAGCCGTATCATTTTCTATACGAAGTCCTTTGGGTCCAAACAGCACACCAGGCCGGCGCAAACTCGGGAAATGAACCTGCCTGGTGAGCCTCAAGGAGGGCGAAATCTGTTATGGTTTGTAGTGCATATTTCAGCAGCCTTGTGAGTAGTGTGCCACGCTTATAATATTCTCTATCTCAAGACCATTCGCACAAACGTAATCAAAAAGCCTTTCCAATTATCCCTACTGTCATTCTAGAGGCTGATGTCACCAACAATAACACCGTTAAATGCGCAAATCGTCCATTTCGGACAATTCAACTGAGGTTGGGTGTGCACGCTCAGTGCCTCAGCTCTGACCAACACACACACATGCGCCTTCGACGTACATTCATTATTATTATTATTGCGATTATTATTATTATTATTATTATTATTATGTGATTGCTAGTGTTAACAACTTGAGTTCCTATCAGCATGATATTTCTCCAACAGTTTGGTTTTCTCGTTTTGACCGCCTGAGATAGCCACCAAGTAAACAATGCTTATTCACGATCTACGTTTGGATACCATTCATCCGCGTTGGGTTGATGCGATTTGATTGTAGTGGCATATCATGGGGTTTAGTCGGACGGTGTTCCTCAGTCTCATGCGAGAATCCTGCTCAACTGGTCCTCACGCCAGTGTTATATTTTCTCAACCAATCGGTGAGTCGCACAAGTGTGCGCATTCCACGGGCACGAACATACGCTCATCTTCGTTGTGAGTACAATAGTTTTACAGTCCAGTCTTGTTTCTTTGGCTTCATTGTCTTTAGCACTCTCGTGCGTATGACATGTTTACGACATGCTCGGAAAAGATAATTTGAGCCTCATTCTTGTGATCCAATTCTCATGATGGAGCTGTAGATGCGCGTTTAACTGCTTTGTCGTTCGATGTCCAAATGTCAAAGATGACGGAAATGAGAACTGGTTCACTTTATCCGTCCAAGCGAAGAAAGTTGATTTTCGGTGGCTCACGTGTCAACTGCACAACGTAAGTTAACCAATCCTGGTGCACAAATTTTCCTGCGCAATCGGTTGTACGATGAAAAATGGGGTTTTCGAAAATGATTCGCTGTAGGCTTTAGTCAAAAGGTATATCTTCGAGTCCCTTGAGTTGTTCAGCTGGATTCTAGTTTTGATTCATACTCAACTGATGAATTCGTTATTTTACGTTTTCCTTGCCATATGTGAGTTTGATGGTTTAAAATTTTAAATAAAATGTGTTGCAGAGTATTCTTTGACAGTGGTATACAATGCAATACTTCATGCTCATCCTAGGTTTACATCGGTCGGGTAAGTTGAACCCATTCTGTTTGCTCCATTCTTGGTCGATGGGTGAAGTTTGAGACTTTGCTTTAAAGATTAACTTCTTCCCATTTGAACATGGAAGCTGGCCTACTCTCCTTGCACGGTAGATATTCACACTAGGTTTACATTCGCCGTTGTAGCTGTGCGTCTTAAGTTGGATGGCACGAAATCAGCCCACAGAGTCCCCCATTTGCTCTGGTGATAAATAGTTACAATACCACCTGTAAAGTTACTCAGGTGATTAAAACCTGACACACCTTGATCAGGGACAACCCATAACTTCTAAATTTGGAATAATCTAACAGTATGGACGTATGCAGTTTGAAGTCAGCCGAAGTGCACATAAATCTTTCACTGTTAATGCACAAAAGCATTATTTTAGAACACCACTCATGGGCACCAACGTCGATTAGAACTGTAACAAATTGCCTCTTGGTGACAAACAACTCCGCAGAATACTATCAAATTGTGTGACGGACTGAACAAAGAATGAAAAATTCGTTCACCTCTAAATCAACATTTTCTGTTCGAGCAGGATTCGTTCCATCTGGCTTCATCTAGCAGAGTAAGCTAGGTTTAGGTCAAAGATGATTCATGCGGTGTGTATACTCATACCACTCTCAGTTAAACAATCTATGTTCCACTCATATTCTGGCTGGTCAAAATCGAGTAAGCCTGGGGTTCAAGTCTCACTCATATTATACCTCATTGGTGTTGCATATCCGTGGATGTGACAGGGTATTCACCCCATATACACGATGAGTGATGCAAGCCTACTGCGAGTGTCCAGTCAGTGCGTATAAATACTACGGGTTTTTCAACTCCCTAAGGACCAATAAAACAACATGTGTTTAGTTACAGGCATCCCTGAAGCCACCATACTGAGGGAAAGTGAAAGGTGGCCCGATGGGTCTCCATAATCAGTACAGTTACTGGAGCTTTCGCGTACACCAGTTACATTGCTTAAGCGTGAGTTCGTTCATTCATTAAAACTCGATGATTTACACGTCTATATCAAGTATTAAATGTCTTGGATTCTAACAGCGACATGGTCAAGAATGTAAAAAAGCCGAAGGGCTAAACTGAAGTGCCCCGCTTTGGCCCAGTCGGTGTAATCGTGCCATTACAGACATCGGCCTTCTAAGTGTAAATTCAAACTACAAAATTTGTGCAACTGCTTGGAAATTACGCAGTGGTTTGTCCTTTTTTTCGTGTGTTATTCATGTTACATAAGTGCATGAAGTTCCTAACTCGATTGCTTCTGTGGGGAAAACTCGCGCCCAAGAAAATGAGACTACTAGAAATCAGAATTGGTTTTGGTGAGATTTGAAGCGTGAAGTTCAGTTACTCGCAGCATAAAAGACAAGCACTTGGGGATAAAAACGAGTTGCCAACTTCCTTGCACATCCGTCCGTTCTGTGCCAGTCCAAACCAGGATATGTTATGGAAGAAGGCGCACAAGCCTTCTTGAAACTTCCCATCTATCTCCGATGTAATGTTTTAAACAGATTTTTTGGGGCGCAATTAGGCGCTGTCGATACTTTTGTGGCCTAAAAGGCGCAAGCTCTCAAAGGCGGTCCCCGATAATACTGGAAAATATTGGGTAATGGTAGACAGTTTCCCCCACTCGTACAGGATGTCAGAGCACTCGCACAATGTGGCTAATCTTCTCTCATCCTATTTCTGTGGGTTCATTGGACATGACTTCAACAATTTACTGGATCCCAGTTAGAAATTACGATTTAACCATGTCCATTAGTTCAGCTAACCCTCCAGTACCTGATCTGACTGATTCAAGTTGAAGATAGTCGCATTCTGTATCGTATGCGGAGTAAAATATACAATATTTCAATGAAACATCACAAACCACAGACATGCGCAAACATCCAAACCATGGCTGCATCTGGTGTTTCCTGAATGGGAGTGCTTCCCACGGGGAATTTGAACGACGATCCCAGAATCGAAAATTATGCTTTTCGGTAAAACGTTTTGGGCCTGTAAGAACAGAATAGCACCCAAACACAGGAAGGTTCCGATAACTATCAAGAAATGTCTTGACAATTTAAGAACACATATTTCACTCTTTTCATCAAAATTTTGACAGCAATNAGAACACATATTTCACTCTTTCCATCAAAATTTTGACAGCAATCGCGGCAGGTAACTTCAGTATATCTGTCCGTTGGGGAGCTGATGTTTGTAAAGCCTTCAGTGAAAACTCTTAGCTGGCTGTAAATTGCTCATTTGTTCAGAATTTCTAAATCCTTTGATACAGACAATGTTTGTGTTGTTAGTGAGGAAGCCCTTTTGCGTACCTCTCGAACATAGTATAGTATAGTATATTGTATATCATTTATGGTATCTCATCAGGATAGTCAGAAAATCAAGGGCTATTTCACTCAATAATATACAAAACAGTGGTAAATGATAGATAAAAGATTATTCGTCAATGTCAACTTTATTTCAAAGTGTCCAACGGTAGATCCCGATATTTTCATTCCGTTATCCAAAGTTACTGTTAATTCACACAACATTTGTGCCAATGCATGATAGGGGATTCTCGTTCTTTGCCGTGGATGGCCAATTTTCAAACGCAAATCGCAGTATGTCCAACAGGGAAAGTTACTGGAGAGCACCGGTTGACCCCTCTCTAAACGGTAATTCCGACAATACAAGATTGAGTGAAACAGCCAAAGTGACTGAAAAGATGATGGCGCTAACACAGACACAAAGCATCACAAATGCAAGACAGAACGAAGCTCACATCCAGCATTCCAAACCAGTTCATGGCATGTATGGAGAATGGGTGCATGCCAGAGAAGTGACGCAACAAAATATGAAGAAACTGAAACGAATTTCACAGAGAAATATATAGCGTGCAAGCAGACTGTCCCAGTGGGTGAAGAGTACATCGGCTAGTTTATTAGTTTCAGATGTTGGTGTGCTGTTCAAAAATCGACGCTTGAGAAATTGGCCACTTGGCCCTTTGGACTCAATATTTTCAGCAACTTTTGGCGGATTCCCACAACGCTGCCTGTTCCAGTAGATTAGTCATCGCCCGCGATTTCTGTAAGACAGAAACTCCTCAACCCATGGAACCACACGCATATGTTGATTATGGTAGTGCCATAGGACTGAAGTCTACCGGCTTTTTATCAGGTGACCGCTGATCTTTTCCTAGGGCTTGGCAATTAGGCCGCAAACTTTTCGCTTCCAATCGATGGGGTATCATATGTGTGAGGTTGGGTGGATGGGGTGAAGATTACTTTTATCATCAACGTCATCATCACCATAATCGCCATTATCCTAATCGCCACCATCATTCTCATTGTCAGCCTCCTCCCCAGTGCAATAAAAGTGAAAGAGAAAGGCTTGATGCAACCATGACATGTGACTTTATGCAAAACGGTCAGGAATAAGGTCCACATTATATGAACAGAAAAGAACTAAACATCTTTGGCACCCATGTTGATGTAAGGCTCTGTCAGCGACGCTAATACAGCATGCTTTGCGAACGATATTCAGCACACACGTAACGCGACGCGACTGGCAAAATTTAGCTGGTCAGTCGGAAGTGACAGCATGCGCAAAACTGGCGACGGTTGGGTACCGTGTCCCAAAGAGTATCCAGCCGCCTGAAGGGTGCAACATATGAAACCCCTCCTGGAAGATGCAAAGATCTCATAGCCACTTTCATTTCTTGGAATTACCGTTTACCTGCGAGCATTTTGCTAAAAACGAATGTGAACGAAAAATGTTTTTTCCCTAAAACGGTGCCTGCTTATGCGCTAGAAGGTGGAAGATGCAGCCCGCTGACTCGCGGCATATCATGGAGACACCAGTGACCAGACGTCTGAAGGTCTTCAAAATAAGGGATACGAAGACGGTCGACAATACTCAAGGGTATCCATACATGGACAAGTATATCTAAAAAACAGCCAATCTACCCAAACTCTCAAAGGGTTTTTCAAAGTCTAGAGGAACCGAGATTGTTGGGCGCCGGCATATGTGGCGCTGTTCAAGCACTTGACGGAATTTGAAACCATGATCAAAGCATCCACACCCCATCGAAAGACCAACTGATGCTCCAAGACTCGTTTTTCCCTTGTCAAAGTTAGGTGCTGCTCTATTGGGAAAACCAGTCTACGTGTAACGACCGGACTAAGGCTCATTTATTTATGCGTGGGACCAGTGGGGCAGTTGTCCTTCGTGTTCACGCGTACGACGATTAAGTAGCCTCCCATTTTATGGGAAGTCTTCTTGTTCTGAAATTAAAACAAACAAATTGGTCAACGAATCGTCAGTTTCATCTTTAGATGAATTCAGGAGAGGCTCTTTGTTGTCCGACTGCTTAAGTACCTATCCCGACAATAAAGGGACAAACTTTTGTATATCGGCATACTTCTCAGGTATGCATACCGTGGATCGTGACGTGACTGGATCGATGTTTTCAGGCCCATTAACGGCTTCGGTTTTCGCGAAGCTCATCAGTTAGGCATGAGTAAATATTTGCTTTCAACATTCACAGGGCGAGCCTAATAAATTTCATTTTATATTTAAGTGCCTGGCTTGCAGTCCAGATTCTGTTCAGTAGGTCAGGAAATCTGGCGAAAGTATTCCAAGCAAATCCTTATAAATTGCTCGGATATCTGTCTGCTTATACGGGTTATGCTCAGTCTACTCTAGGTTACACTAAAAGCAAAATAGCTCAGTGGTTAGAGCACGAATTTACTGACCGGAACGTTCGTGGTTCGAACCCGACCTCTGCCTCTCGACTTCCCCTCTCTAGGCTTAGGTAACCTGGCAGTATTCCAGCCCTCGTGCTTCCTTCGTGTGGCATGGCAGCTAGGCATTGAAAGGGTGCTACGGCTGACCGATTTTTTCATCCAGGTTAGCAGACAGGGTTAGTAAGTGTGCATTTCTCCGGGAATTCTAGTGTTAGTACAGCCCCTTCCCTGAAGGCAGTTTTCCGTACCTTACCTCTCTCCGACCATACGGATATCCTGTAAACATATTTATTTACGTGTATATAATTGGCTGAATCTTCAAAAATGCTGTTATCAGGAAGGTCAGATTCCTGAAAGCAACCTCAGAACGCCCGCAATCTACTGCTCCACCAAAAACTCAACAGGAAACCCGACAAGCATCCAGGCCAGTCAATCATTCAGTCAATTCGACAAAACCTGATGAGTGTTCTTGCACGCCACAGAGGCATGACCGAATGTGATCAGCGTTTGGGCTTTTCACAGAGCACTAGCATTTCAGCCAAACTGGTTCATCTGTGCCTCAACAAAAATGACAAATCGACAAGACGTTTCTAGAGAAAACTATGGGCTGGGTGATGTTTTGAACTATTCCACTTGAAGGGTAGATTTTAGGATATGTAGCTGTGTATTTTAAATTTCCGAACTTATAGAGATTATCCACGGTGTAGACGATTGCGAGTGGACCATACGGAACGATCAATGGGAGTTAACCTTAGACAGAGGCTTCCAGGCTCCAGTCCTTTAATGCAATAATTCCAGTAGGGTAATGTGGTAGGTGCATATGTTCTCAGAGTAAGCAACCATCTAAAACCTAGTTCACCTAGTGTCACCAAATGAAGATAGCAGCATTTTGTGTCGTTGAAAATGTAACTTTATTCAGCTCATAGCTGTGTGAATCATTTAATAATACATACCATCTTAACATTGGGAACGAAGCAGTGATTGGAGTCATGTGAGCCTAGGTGAGAGTTGTCGTCCTTTAAGAGCACCACACATGGGAAATAACCTGCGCTCTGATTAATGCTCTTTTCCTGGATCTTTTTGGATAATGTCGATATATTTATTGATGAACCGAAAGTCAACGGAAATTGTTGGGCTGGGTTGCCCCTTGTATAACACTAGGTAAGACAGACTGACCAAAGTAGCAGATTTATATTTTGGATTCTTTTTGAAAGGGATTTGGCTCAATCAACTCACCTAGCGTGATCTCAAGAGCTATCCAGCTGAAGAAAAAAATCTCAATGAACTGCAGTGCCATTGTCTTTGTTATGACGTAGTCCACCCTGAGGAACTTGCTTCTAGAGGCCACTGGAGTTAGTGCCCGTCCTTCAGCGCTATACATGCACTGTTAGACCAGTTGGCTGTAACTGACTAGCAGGTAGTTGCCAGCCGACTATGCTCTCTTTGATGATGGGAATGTGCACCGCACTACATCATTCAAGGAAAAGTTGATTGTGGTTTAGTATCCACCACGTCTGCTCATCTCACCTGGTTGAGAGTGGTCCACACTATTTCTGTTTTGTTTCTAAATGATCAATGATGTATCTTGCTTTGGTCCGTTATTGTCCCATGCATGATATTATAATGCTACTATGATGAACTTGCAAACGAAAGGCCCAAAAAAAGTACTTGATTCATCCGTCATCTATCACGTTTTAGGCCTCTCATCGGTCCCAGCGCCTGTCTATTTGTTCGTCCTTGGTGACCAAAACATTAATACGCCAGAATTTTCGAAAGTAATATTTGCATGAGTACTGTACTGTCGGTCAGACTGTTTCAAAGTGTTTTGAAAAACTACCAACTTATTTGAAATATCTGGGCAACTTGATGCAGTTTCGCTTGAAATTATATTGCACTAGAATCTGCTGAAAACCAATACATTTATTTCCAGTCATATTTTGTTCTACCAAACATTTTAAGTGAAAAGAAGATGGTGTGCATTCCCATATTCAGTTTTAGCTACAAGCGTGTTTTATTAGAAGTGCATCAGTCGATCAGAGTCAAGTCACAATGGTAATCACCGTTGGGCCCCTAGTGTTAGAAAGTTTAAAAAAACTAATTGTGCCTATATATTGGAACCCGTCATACAATATCGGCACACAAAAGAATATATCATGTGAGGCTCCCACGGTTCCGGTTATAGTTTCAACCTTGAGGTGATTATCGTATAATAGTGAAATTAGTTCGGTTAGCTACTTTATATTTGCACAAAGCATGATCTACAGAGCATTCACATTGTTATCAATTGAATTGCACACCTGTTTGCTTTCACGGTTTCAGCAGGGGATGATTTGGGTAAGTGGTGAAGCATGTGCTAATGCAATCCCACCTCAATTTCCAACATGCCGAATAAAGTCCAGAGAGCAATTTTGATGTTGTGCAAACATCACATTGGACAAGTGATTTTTACGTAGAACAATGAAAACTATTGGATTTTAGATTGATTCTCCTAAGGGTTCTTCCATAGTGTATTAACGGTATTTTCTACCAAAAGTGCAAATCGTATATTAATGCAAAAACCAGGTCAAAAACATGTGCAAAGCGTGTGCATTGAAATTCTGACGCCTTCTTGTTGCACCATTGGCAGTTGGCATCCGGGGCATGATAAATCATGATTGACTGTTGGGCTCAGACATTCAGCCAATCAGATATTGCATTGGTGCTGGACCGGGAATCGGCCCGATATTTTGACCATTCACTTGCATGACAGGCTTCTTGAACATGAAAGCGTTAACTGCGAGCGACAAATCAATATAGGCATGGAAGTCCGCACAACACGTACTCACTGGTAAGCCCGTTTGCTATTTTTGCTGCTGCTCCGTCTCAGTATATGTAAGTGTTTTCGTCCGGGATCAGCATGTCTCAGGATCTTAAAGGACGCTTGGAAATATCGCACTACACATAGCTGATATTCAGTGGGTTCCGGACTGTAGGAAAAGGTGGATGAGAGCAGTAGATACTGTATTGACAACTCCGAAAGAACTCACTAGCAAGGCTTTACGGCTAACTCAAGTGTGGAATTTTTACCATTTGGAATAATTGGTGGTTCAGTAGTGATAGACGCGATGTACTACTTTGAGATAACTGAATGATTGACCAATCTGCTACCAAGGATCCTCTAGGCTTCCGGGTAGCCATGTTCCAGTTTCAGTATCGTACAGCGGTCGACTGCTTCTCGTGCTCCGCCTTCGCATGCGTTGATCAAGAGAGCCAGACGATTAGCAGGGATCATATCGTACTGGGTGACCCCGTTGGTGAATGCTCTGAGGAACCTCTAGTAATGATACGGGTCGACAAAATTGAGTATTCTCTGTAGCATGCCAATTTTTGAGGTTAAGTAGCTTTGGAAGGTGCTGATATAACGCTGTATGCCACTGTGATGTATACAAATAGCTTATGATCTGATGTACAAACCCTATCCCTCACACCCAATGGGACGTGAACTTTACTAGGAAAGTTGTGGAACCGGTTTGCAATGTCCGTTTGCTACGGTTTAATAGTCAGTGAACCTCCAGGACAGTTTAGGATGACGCTTGGGAATGTCCAGTTCCCAAAACAATTTGTGCAAAAAAGATGATCATTGCGTGTCTAATGGCTTGTCCCGGGCTTAGTTTAAGTTTTCCAGTGAACAACTTCGCAGCGACCGACATTCCTGCGTTCACTGTAATGCCAGGGGTGTGTACGGTGGGTTTGTCTATAGTATGGAAGAACAGCTTGGAACACCTGCAGTTTTTTGGTGTATTGGATAAGAGGGAGGTTGAGTGAGGTCACAGGAACTCGTGCGCACAACAGCAGCACGTCTTTCAATTTAGTCATCTCTAGACGGCACTTGTTAGACACATAGATGGATAAATAGGTAGGTAGGTAGACAGGTAGATAGATAGATAGATAGATAGATAGATAGATAGATAGATAGATAGATAGATAGATAGATAGATAGATAGATAGATAGATAGATAGATAGATAGATAGATAGATAGATAGATAGATAGATAGATAGATAGATAGATAGATAGATAGATAGATAGATAGATAGATAGATAGATAGATAGATAGATAGATAGATAGATAGATAGATAGATAGATAGATAGATAGATAGATAGATAGATAGATAGATAGATAGATAGATAGATAGATAGATAGATAGATAGATAGATAGATAGATAGATAGATAGATAGATAGATAGATAGATAGATAGATAGATAGATAGATAGATAGATAGATAGATAGATAGATAGATAGATAGATAGATAGATAGATAGATAGATAGATAGATAGATAGATAGATAGATAGATAGATAGATAGATAGATAGATAGATAGATAGATAGATAGATAGATAGATAGATAGATAGATAGATAGATAGATAGATAGATAGATAGATAGATAGATAGATAGATAGATAGATAGATAGATAGATAGATAGATAGATAGATAGATAGATAGATAGATAGATAGATAGATAGATAGATAGATAGATAGATAGATAGATAGATAGATAGATAGATAGATAGATAGATAGATAGATAGATAGATAGATAGATAGATAGATAGATAGATAGATAGATAGATAGATAGATAGATAGATAGATAGATAGATAGATAGATAGATAGATAGATAGATAGATAGATAGATAGATAGATAGATAGATAGATAGATAGATAGATAGATAGATAGATAGATAGATAGATAGATAGATAGATAGATAGATAGATAGATAGATAGATAGATAGATAGATAGATAGATAGATAGATAGATAGATAGATAGATAGATAGATAGATAGATAGATAGATAGATAGATAGATAGATAGATAGATAGATAGATAGATAGATAGATAGATAGATAGATAGATAGATAGATAGATAGATAGATAGATAGATAGATAGATAGATAGATAGATAGATAGATAGATAGATAGATAGATAGATAGATAGATAGATAGATAGATAGATAGATAGATAGATAGATAGATAGATAGATAGATAGATAGATAGATAGATAGATAGATAGATAGATAGATAGATAGATAGATAGATAGATAGATAGATAGATAGATAGATAGATAGATAGATAGATAGATAGATAGATAGATAGATAGATAGATAGATAGATAGATAGATAGATAGATAGATAGATAGATAGATAGATAGATAGATAGATAGATAGATAGATAGATAGATAGATAGATAGATAGATAGATAGATAGATAGATAGATAGATAGATAGATAGATAGATAGATAGATAGATAGATAGATAGATAGATAGATAGATAGATAGATAGATAGATAGATAGATAGATAGATAGATAGATAGATAGATAGATAGATAGATAGATAGATAGATAGATAGATAGATGGATGGATGGATGGAAAGACAGCACAGTATTTGATCAGGATGCTGAACATCTATATTCCCAGGCCAGATCCTCTGTTGAACAGAGTCTATAGAGCTTGTGTAACTTACTAAAATCCATTACCTTATGCCAAGTTTTGTTCACGCTGCATACTTTCGAATCATTCGTTCTGACCTTTGTCTAACTGTAGCCATCAACTCAACACCTGTGCAGGTATATCACCTGTACAGCCAAAATACGTCGGTTCAGATTATCAAGGGTTGGAGGCGGCAGAAAGCTGGATCGCCGATTCGGCTTTGACATTCGCGAATACATAATTGCACGAAACTTGAAAACATACCGGTTCCTAGGTTGACCTAGTGATTAAGGACCATAGTAAGAGCGGTCGTTTAAAGTGGACTCCGACATAAATTTCCGAATCTACGTGAAGAAAGTATAGTTTTTTATCCAGCAACATTTTTGGCGAATTTTGAGCCCTATTCGTACCAGGATTATTGGGCAATTTTTTCAAATGTGAAGGAACTCATGGATATGTTCTGCATATTTTGTCTTATACCGAAGCATCACGTGAGATAGAATTATAATCCAGGGTATGCGTACCGGGTCGAACCACTAGGAATTCAATTTGCTACATTACAAGAGTGGTGCTTTCAAACTGGAGGCTGCCTAACCTTAAGGCATCTCGCAAAACCCTCTGTGAAACGACGATTGAGTTGAGCGATCATATACATAACTACCTAAGTTGCTGACTGGTACAAGCAGTTTTCGTGGCCACATCACTGATGCGAGCCCATATGCACTTGTATCGAACGGCGTAAGTGTGATCCGCCTATTGATCGCCAATTTACCATTGAAAATTGGAATGCCCATATTGTTCTGTTGGGCCCACTTTCTGCGTTCTCTCCAACTGAGTACAATACTAATTTGAATGCTGTTGTATTTTAGCCGAAATCGTCCCACATACAATTGTGCTAGCTTGCGACCAAAGTTACGGACTGTCACACATCTTTAGCCGCGAAATTGCTCTCCCAGTTTTAACCGATTTCCGACCTCTAAAGGAGCCATCGTTGGGGTGTTGGTGTGTAGAGAACGCAAGCGTATTCATTCAAGATTACAGCTATTTTACAGTTAAATTACTGACAGTTTACTGAGCTAACAAGCGTTCATTCGAAGCCCCTGATTAGGTTCAGTCTTTAAGCATAAAGTGAATAACGGGTTTTGGCGAGTATACACGCATTTGCAAACTAATTTGGTTTTGCGAGAGACTCACCTGGAACCCAGTTGAATCTCTCGTTTATGATGTTCTCAGACAACTGAATGTGCTGCACCAAACCGCCTCATGTTTCGGTCGCTACGATATTCGAGATATCGCGATACATGTATATCTTTGTGATGTACTACTCATAAGGTTGCTGAAAATCCGTCGACACCACACGACCGGTTTTGTCCCTTTTGGGGCTCATCAGGTAGGCGCGGTCCCGAGTTTCCGTCTGCCTTATGTTGAACACAAGGTTGGCGGCAACCCGGGGACTGCGCCCACCTGCTGAGCCCCCAAAAGGGCGAAACAGGTCGTGAGCTGTCGACGAATTTTCAGTGATCTCATGAGTAGTACATTGCAAAGAAATAACGGGATTTATTTGCACAAAGCCGCTTACCTAACCAAACTGCCAGCGCCAGTTTTGGATATCAGCAAAGCTGAGTTCGTTTTACGGCGTATGATGCCCCCGATAGCGTGATTATAGGCGTCAGGCGTTTGTCGCAGGACCTCAAGCGTTAAACGTTTGTCAACTGAGGTAAGGTAATCTTATGCGACAGCCTATCCATTAAGCGGATTAAGAATGAAAATGGTATATCCTGCGTTAAAATGGCCAATGTTGCCAGCCGGTCGTCGCAGAAATGCTTAACTGACTGGTTGACAGTCCCCGATCTCGAATTGAACAGAAACCCTATAGCATATCTGAATGCCGATTGCACAAACCCGTATGGTTGCTGGTTGCGCAGTAAATGGATTAAAGTAGTGCAGTTTAGGTGTTTCCCAGACACTCTTCGGAATGGATTCGTAGAATTCATTCATTCATTCTCGTTAGAAAAGTCTTCATTCTACGTAAACCCACTTGTTCTGGTGAGTTTGCACAAGAGGTGGAGTGCCTCGGACTCGTGTTTCGTTCAGAATTCCTCGCATCTATTTTCCAATCACCGTGCTCTTTTTTAGAGTAAATACCATTGTGCATAATCGGGCTCTGTTTTCTGTCGCAACTGTCGGATTCCGATCAGAATTAACAACTCACTTCATTGTTCGTGGTATTAGTGAAAACAAACCCGGGTGAATCTTTCGTTGAGTGTATAACCGAACGTAATGCTGCCATACAGTGGGTCTTACTAGTGCAACTCATGAAGGACTCTTGGTTACTTCTGATGCGCTATCGCCTACAAGTTTTATGTCTCTGCGAAATACACACATCTGCATACCAAATTGAAATTTACCAGGAGAGTCAACTGAATTTGGCAGAATAATTAGCGTACATTTCACAATGTGCTACCAGACAAATTCCAGTGGTCTCCTTTTATTAGAATGTGTTTTGAGGACTCTTGTTCTTCATGTTCGAGATAATTACTGAGATCGAATGTGGCCTGTTTTGCCTCATGCTCACGATTTTACAATTTGACACCCAAGAGGACAAGATCACTTTGTTTCAAGAGACCGACACATTCCTAACCGTTCCAGTGCACTAATTAACCGGTTACTCGCAAAATATGTACCTTCGGCTTCGAGGTAGAGGGTTACCAATAGTGAATAGAACCCAAGCTATTCTGTTCGAATTTTTGACCAAATGTAATCTAATCGCGTCTACCCAATGACTTTGGTCGTTAGATCACTGAAAGGAAATAACTGAAAATCTTGTACATGCCTAAGTAGCCACTTGTTTTGTGTATATCATACGGACAAAGGTGTTTCAAGTCGGGTCGAGTGAAAGCGATCTTTTTAGTTAGTCCTCATCTACTGGTTTAGACGTGTACAAAGGGTGCACAATCAAACAAGGCTCTGATTGAGCTTTGACCTTGTTAAAACCGAACATCAGTCTTTGGGACGAGTGTTTGATAAATCTAAACATCTGTATATAAAGTGCGGGCTAAAAATACGAATCTTAATTGTTTCCGCAATTGAAGGAAGCACAGTCTACACAACCCTTGCTACCCTGCCTCGCGCTCCATAAATTGGTTCAAAAGTGGTCAAAGATTAAATATTGTGCTCCACTAGAGTGCATGTAGGCATTACGTCTAGGAAATAAGTAAAAAGATAAATAGATTATCAGAAACATCATAAACGAGAGAATCATCCAAGTGAATCCTCCGTCAGGGTCAAAGTTATATGCAAATGAGCATAGTTCACTAGTCCAGTGTAAGTTTACGAACCCAAAATAGTTGGAACTCTCCAAGCCCCGATTTTACCAGCTGTTCAACGAATGATGCGAGTAGTACGTTTCACCAGATAGACATTTCGGCGTTACAAAAAACGTTGCTTGAAAAACAGAACATCCGTCAGATCGTCTACTGTATTTTAACAAGTAGGTGCGCCATGACTTTCACTTTTTCCACAAAGGTTTAAAGCAAGGCCATAAAGATAAATTCGATTTAAAATATTTATTCCTTCAGATTATCAAGAGGTTTGATCTAAACAGTGATTGTCTTTTTGTAGGACCAGGCTAAGTACGACTCAATTTTTTAGTTTAAAAAAAGCATATCGTATCGTACTTTATTCGGAACCATGTGAAATGGATAAACAAAATAACGAGGTATACGCCAGTTTCGAACACAGCATTTGCTTTCATTTTATGGCGTACTAGCTCAGATACCGCTCTCCATAATTTGTTATTCAACACATATCTTACTTGTGCCCAATCAAAACGATGTTTCATTCCCTTTGAGGTCAAGTGCGTGTCATCATCTAGTCCTTTTGAAGGCAGCTCGAATTTGACAAGTTTTTAGCGCTATCCTTTATAGCATTTTCGGTCCACCCTGTCTGACAGATAAGCGTCCGATACCTCATGTAACATGCCTTTGAAAATAGAAAAGCGCGGTGGAAGCAAATTTTGGAATTCCTCGAACCTAATGGCAACTATCAGTTGATGTTTGGATAACTTGCGACTAAATGTGCTGCGCCACGATGCATCATATATCGCAATAAATTATGTGGACGTAATACAGTAGTCGAGGCAACGTTTATTGAAAAATCCGGTCTACGGCTTGCATTCTGTCCTTTAGGGCTTGCATGGTAGAGCTGAATCGTTCATGAAAAAAACATACCTTGGTTACTGGCCACAGAGTACTACTTGTAGGCTTGTTTTTAGCGAATCGAATGCATCCTCAGAAAGAAACTTCAAAATCCGTATTGTCTTGCTACCTGGTAAATTAGCAACATTTGATCTGGAGGAAATAGCAAGCAAGTCATTCATTTTTTCAGCATTATCGCAACTTCAGGTAGCACTTAATTTCGCGAATATAAATGTGATAACTCATCTGTCAAAATAACGTGTTTTCTTACAGGTAACGATTGCCGTAAGTGAATCCACACAAAATCCCTAAATAATTACACAACAGTTTACATGATTAGGCGTACGTAATTTAAGAAATATACTAACCACAATAACCGAAATTTCATCTACATAGCATGAATTCTGCAGAGATAGAATAGATAGACACATGCAAAAGAGATTCCTACGCCCAAATGAAGGGATGGATAACCAATGTGACCAGCGAATTGTGGTTTCAACAAACCCACGACAAAGGACGCAGCCGATTCATACAAATCTATATATGAATCCTGCTTGCTCTCTGAATCAGAAGTGGACGACAACAGGGCTGCCGGATAAAGTAATAAAAGCGAAAATGCACAGGAGATTGAAGAAACGTGGATTTCAAACAATTCCTGAACAATTCAAAGTAAAGTGGGTGACAAAATTTAAAAAAAAAATTACGCGGCTTAGGGACAACGAAAATCTTCGTAAGGGGCTCTACCGAAACGCTTGAATTACAGACTATTGGAGGCTAAATGTACCTTCAGAAAAACCAAAACATGTATTCATTAAGAGCAATTTTCCAAAATCAAGCCATACTGAAAAAAACATATTCATAAAAAGGTTTATGATCAACGGATTCCAGCGAAAATAAATTCATTCATTCTCATTAAATTTAGCAAAAGAAATTCTCTTGCATAACGATGAATATGATTTTGAATATAGTTGAACACGCCGAATGCACGACGAAGTCAATTTTGAAGCAAACCTACACCAAAGGACCGAGGAAGAATCTACTTCATTCGAATCTCGACCGCATCTTCCGTCTACACGTAATAACATGCAACAACTAAGTGGTTGGTAGGCGGTTGACCAAGTTCAGAAAGGCTTTGTTGAACAAAACTTACTCTAATCACGAGAACTCCGTCCAACACTGAAATCTCACATTGAGATGATGTGATGCTGAAGTGTGGTCGCTCATTCGTGAGTTTGAAAATTCGTCGAACATTGCCATTTGAATCTGGTTTGTACAATCATCAAGGTGGAAGCATGATAGTCAAGCTGATGGTTTGTTCGCAGTGTGCTCACGGTTGGTTTGGCATAATTGTCATTCATTCGGGTAAGACCATGTATTAAATTACCCCTCCACCCGCCAATCGCATTTCACAATATTCGTCGACACTTTAGTGTAGCGTGGTAAAACGTGACTGATCTGCAACCTCATAGAGCTTCGATTTACATGTCTGACACTCACACGAACACACACACCCTGTTTCTCATCTATCCTCCGCGGCGTTCAACCCCATTCCTCAATGCCCCCATTAGCCCACCAACGAACAATTTATCTCGCACCAATTTCTAGATAATCGAAAATCGCCTAAATTTCAATCGATTCATAGGCCCAGTTCAGCCAAAACAGCTTACCCCAACCAGGATACAAAGAATCACAGACGCATATTCGGTGGTCAGACTATCCTGGATAGACGATTCTCCGTGTAAACCGGTCACGTTCAACTTCACCTACATAGCCCCAGATGGCACGAGTCTTATGGAGAAAACCAACCAAACCCATGTGACCATAGATTGGGCAGACAAATGTTATCCAATACGTATCCGACTCCAGGGACAACACGGAAACGACACTGGACCCGCCTTGGAGAAGAGTGTGAGCCTAATTCCAGGTAGGCGATCGTGTTCCAGATCCACTCCTGCCGAATTATGTCACATGCTCTTTTCAGTGAAGGCCTGTTGTGAGTGCACGGTGCAGACGCCTTGTTCCCAATCGAACAAAGCGAACTTAATTACCTGCATTGACAAATTAGGTTTCGCACTAGTCTGGTCGTTTTCCTTCCTCAGTCCTGACGGACTCGGAACTCCGAATTGTGCTCAAGAGCTGGTGGCCATGGTGAGGCTTGTGAACACAAGGCAGCTCCGGCCAGTCTCGATTGATGATCAGAACAAATTTGTCATTATTCCCCCTTTCGACGAATTTGTGTTTGCGGAAGTGGAATGTCTGCATGTGACAGTGAGGACACCGGTACTGTCTGGTTTCCTGTGACAAAACGCGCATGACCTAGACTGCTTTAGACCTTCGACGGTCAATGTTTCATGGCGATAGGTGCGATGGGCTGGTGTCCAAGAATTCGTACAGAATGGATCGGGAAACGAATTGCGGTCAGTCATGAGCACTAGAATTTTAGGTGGTTTGATCATGTGCTACGCACGCTCTGCTGTCGCTCACGAAATGTCGCCGTGATATTTCCCCGTGTTTATTTTCAATGAAACATGCTGCCCAGAGTTAGACAGCAAGTGGAAACGAGCGAGGAATAACGAAACTAACTATGAGACGAATGTCCTGCACATTCAATAAGTGCACAGTCGTGAAAAAGACAAGACACCGGAAACCGGACAGGAGCTGGTGATGACTAAGAAAACAGTGGATCAGAAACTATCCATGATTACCTGATGGATATTCAGGGTGAAAAGTGCGTGCGGATTTCGAGGGACGAGATATTTGTCCTTGGTATTGCTTGGTCTCTGGACTATTGAGGATGTNTGTCCTGCACATTGAATGAGTGCACAGTCATGAACAAGATAAGAAATATGATTTCGACCAGATCTAAACTGACTAGTGCGAGGACACGAGGTGATGATGACTAAGAAAGCAGTGGATCTGAAACTATCCATGATTTCCCGATGGATATTCTGGGTGAACATTGCGTGCGGATTTTGTGGGACGAGTTATTTGTCCTAGGTTTTGCTTGGTCTCTGGACTATTGAGGATGTCACACGATTGGAAATGCTTTCGGAAATCCCAACATGGTTATTCTTCCAGAATGCTTCCCTACTAATCAGTCATGGGGAATAAACGCATTCATAACGGTGTTTGACATGTTTCCGTGAACTGTCGTTTAAGAAAAACATCACGGGCGAGTTTGTTCCAGGAACTTCCGATTCATTCTTTTTCTATAACGCTGGCAAACACCAAGCTCTTGCATAATGCCAAATATGAAGTTCGAGATACTTGACTTGAACACACACCTGCGAAGTGTACATTGAAGCACACCTACACCAAAGGACCGAGGAAGAATATACTTCATTCGAATCTCGACCGCATCGCATCTCTACACGTAATAACATGCAACAACTAAGTGGTTGGTAGGCGGTTGACCAAGTTCAGAAAGGCTTTGTTGAACAAAACTTACTCTAATCACGAGAACTCCGTCCAACACTGAAATCTCACATTGAGATGATGTGATGCTGAAGTGTGGTCGCTCATTCGTGAGTTTGAAAATTCGTCGAACATTGTCATTTGAATCTGATTTGTACAATCATCAAGGTGGAAGCATGATAGTCAAGCTGATGGTTTGTTCGCAGTGTGCTCACGGTTGGTTTGGCATAATTGTCATTCATTCGGGTAAGACCATGTATTAAATTACCCCTCCACCCGCCAATCGCATTTCACAATATTCGTCGACACTATAGTGTAGCGTGGTAAAACGTGACTGATGAGCAACCTCATAGAGCTTCGATTAACATTTCTGACATTCACACACACACACACACACACCCACACCCTGTTTCTCATCTATCCTCCGCGGCGTTCAACCCCATTCCTCAATGCCTCTATTGGCCCACCAACGATCAATTTATCTCGCGCCAACTTCCGGATAATCAAAACTCCCCCTTAATTCCAATCGATTTGTAGGCCCAGCTCAGCCACAACAGCTTACCGCAACTGTAATCGAAAATATCACAGAGGCATATTCGGTGGTCAGACTATCCTGGATAGACGATTCTCCGTGTAAACCGGTCACGTTCAACTTCACCTACATAGCCCCAGATGGCATGAGTCTTATGGAGAAAACCAACCAAACCCATGTGACCATACATTGGGCGGACAAATGCTATCCAATACATATTCGACTCCAGGGACAACACGGGAACGACACTGGACCCGCCTTGGAGAAGAGTGTGAGTCTAATTCCAGGTAGGTGATAATGTTCCACATCAACTTCTCCCAAAGTACCAAAGTCAATTGCCCTCTTCTGTGAAGGTCTGTTGTGAGTGCACGGTGCAGACGCCTTGTTCCCAATCGAACAAAGCGAACTTAATTACCTGCATTGACAAATTAGGTTTCGCACTAGTCTGGTCGTTTTCCTTCCTCAGTCCTGACGGACTCGGAACTCCGAATTGTGCTCAAGAGCTGGTGGCCATGGTGAGGCTTGTGAACACAAGGCAGCTCCGGCCAGTCTCGATTGATGATCAGAACAAATTTGTCATTATTCCCCCTTTCGACGAATTTGTGTTTGCGGAAGTGGAATGTCTGCATGTGACAGTGAGGACACCGGTACTGTCTGGTTTCCTGTGACAAAACGCGCATGACCTAGACTGCTTTAGACCTTCGACGGTCAATGTTTCATGGCGATAGGTGCGATGGGCTGGTGTCCAAGAATTCGTACAGAATGGATCGGGAAACGAATTGCGGTCAGTCATGAGCACTAGAATTTTAGGTGGTTTGATCATGTGCTACGCACGCTCTGCTGTCGCTCATGGTCTAAATAATCAGAATTCACATGAAATTCTGTTCGGCGAACACGGGTTTGTGTGAAGGAGTACGTGAGAGAAGGAAAGGACCGTGTAGTCCTGAACCTAGGGTTCTGTCCACGCAGTTCGACATTGAGGATGGGGTTTATAGAACTTCACTTGTGACCAGCTGATACTGTGATATCTTGCAAAACACGTTGATGACTGTAGGGTGGCAGACTGACCAAATGCGTGCTGTTGTCTAATGGATTGCCTCAGATAATATAATAGGTTCTGTGATAGTCAATGAATCATCATGAGGGTTTGAGTGCACACCTGCAAATTTCCGGTTTTGTAGAATGATGTGCACAAATGTCTTCCAATTTTCTATCCAGCAGTTTGTAACTGGCAATTTTGTGTTTTTATTAAACGATTTTTTATCGATGTACTTTTCTTCTCACATTGGAATTTTTGATTGTGCTACTGGTAATCGAGAATTGCACCGCATAAATGCACGACTGAACTGAACTGAACTGAACTGGACTGAACTGAACTATGCAATTTGAGAGTCTTCATTACGGGTAAGTTTGCAAAATCCCACTTTGTTCCCATGACTTTTACCGTTGACTATTCACTTTTGAAACCCGGGAGTAATCGACTAGATTTACGAGCCTATCACGTGGATATCAGAGCAATGTTGACGATTCAGCTCCGGCATCAATTAAACGGCTCTCTCCTAAACCGGCACTGCGTGGCAAGTCAAGCTGACCTTGTGTGGGGATTACGAGTCCGAAGTGTATACAATGCATTGTATACATGCAGTTTATATCTCCTATCGTCACACCGCAGTCTCGTTTTACGAGGGCGGGGCGTACCACGAGGGATTTCTCTGGCAAGAGCTAAGACCGACCGACTAGATCTAAACTGACTAGTGCGAGGCATAACCGATGGGTCTTAGACAGGGTGGAATGGGTGTTGGACTCTCCACAAGTTTGTGTCACTCTCAGTGGTTACGCTTTCATTTCGGCCAATAGTTTGAATCATTCCTGCCACATATATCGCCTAAGAATGTTGACCAGATCTTCTGCTTTCCAAACTCATTCAAGCACCAAACGCTCCGTTCGGCGTCAGAGTTAGTCCGGTCAGTGGTCAGACTCAGGCGTACAATATAGCTTGGAATGACAACTCAGAGTGCGGGTCGCCCAGATATGTGGTGAGTCTGTACAACACACAGGGTCAAATGGTCAAGGAACACGAGACCGCTCGTCGAGACATGATAATCAACTTGGACGATTCCTGTGAAAACCTTGATGTCGGAATCAAAGGAGTGAACGAGGCTGGTGCAAGCGAAGAGTCTTCAAGAATCGCATTGGTCAGACGTACGCGTAAGTGTGAATTGATCGTGCAAGTGGAACCTCTTGACCAGTGTACTGATGTTGCATGTTCTTACAGACACGCTAGTTCTTATTTGTCTATAATCATTGTCCAATCAGAAACACGATGATGAAGAGTACTAGAAGGCAAACGGACGTTTCCCAACCCCCTCCCCCCGAACATAAATTATGACGTGTTCACTAGATTCGGCGATGGTTCTTTGCCACCGAGGAAATCGTCTTCGAAAATGCGTTTGCAAAGCATTGTTTGAAAAATTGCCTTAACCTATTTACCCGCATTGAAATATAGTCCCGGTAATGCAATCGGGTATACACCAGTATACCCGATCATCTCTGACTAACTGAGAGTGTTTAAAATGTTTGAGGGCACTACCTGATTCCGGTGAAAATAAGTGATGAAGATGCTAGCTGGTAAAACGTGGTTGTGGTGACAGCACTGACCACTACGCAGTTGCCTCCATGAAAATACCTGACAGTGATATTGTCGATGATATTTTTGAATAAACACTGCGATCCTATGGTTTGCAGCAGAACAATGCATAGGAAAACAGGAGAGCGGGAAGAGCAAGCAGCGCAGTAGCGCACTAAACATCGAGTTCGGTGGTTCCAGATACGCAAAATGGAGGACGTACTGGTCGATTGGACGTGACACACTGCTCATGGGTTTTTGGAAGCTCGGAGAGCTATGACAACCCACGACCGGTTTTCCCTTCTCCGTGGTCTCATTAGGTAGCCAAAGTTTTTAATGCTAGGTGGGTGAATGATGACGAGAATTCAAGTCCGGTTATGGCTGAGATTCGTTGGTTCCAAATCCCCCTTTTATCTGTTCTTCGTAGTAAGATTTTACGAATCTCGATACGTGTTCGTTTCAGTTCGGCCAAGTCCCACCTTGTCCCACACTAACTTTATTATCATCCACAATCCTCAACTCAGCCCCGTTTCGCTGAGGACGCTAGTTTTTTACATATAGCCTACTCCTAGATGTTTGTTTCATCAACGTATGCAAGCCTTTGACGCGTTGACGTGTTCAACCTGCCTCTATATCCTTAAGGCGTTAATGACTGTATTTTCTAGGGTGTCTCGATTTCCCGACAACCTTGCAGGATGTCGGTGTTGTTTTTTCTTATCCACTCTGTTCCTGCATTGATTCCATGCAGAGAGTAACCTATATGTACAGGTTTGAACGGGATTCATTTTGGTAAACTCCCAAGGCGATCGATATCGTTCGCCCGGTGACATGCTCTTGGAAACTACGTTTTTTTCCAGAAATTACCACATTATAGTTGAAAATCTTATCTTTTGTAGCATTTCCCGCACAATTCTTGTGTTAATGTTTTATTTAAACGAGCGAATTTCCAAGGTCAACTGATTCCCCGAGTTGGAACTTAGTGGATAATGGAATAAAATATCGCAGTTTCGCGGAAAATATAGGTTTTCTCAAAAGGGTGATATTTTTATCAGCAGTTCTACAGTTATAATGTCTTGTGGAGCTTATTACAGCTCAAAGCTTGCTCGAGGATGCAAATATGCAGGAGGAACACTACTGTATCTCAATTTTTCATACTGTCTTCTGCTCCAGAAATCGCATGCCACATCGTGTACTCGTACCTCGAGAAGTTTTGTTCCTAGTAATCATCGTGATATAAACATTTAATGATTTTTGACAACTAGTACGAGTTTCGAAGTAGATAAGGCTTGCAGGTGATAATGATGTGCAGATGGCCTAAGGATGTAGGTCGAATTTTCCGGTACACCGCTTGATATCAACATGTCATATTGAGGTCCTGTTTGCTGGCAGCACTTATCTCTATTACAAATCTCTATTACAAACTAAAGGGCCTTCCGTAGCTGATCCCATAGAAATGTCAAATAATTCGAGACAAGGTTCGTACATAATGTCCAGTAAATACATGGCCACCTGTAGTCTAATGAACCGCATCATCAAGAGGAAGATCTCAGGAGGTCAGCCGTTCGTGATAACCGAACACCAAGTCGATTAGATGGATGTCACATATGGGCTACAGACTAAATAAAGGCACGTCATGACTGGTCAGAATGCCAGCCATTCTGGACCTAGCATCTGTAGCTCGGCACTTCTGGCCCCGTCACGAAATTTTAAGCGCAACCTTGGAGAATATTCCATGATGAGCAAATAAATGTAGGCGTAACAGCCCCTTTATCGCCATAGGCGATATCTCATGCTAGTACCTTTCGGCCTACCATAGTTAACGGAGCGGGAAGCGAACTACCAATATAGAAGTCACAGCACCGTTTGCAGTACAACACACGATGCAAACAAACGCCTTCGCAGCTGCGGGTGAACTCGCAGACTACATGAGAGACAGACAGAATAAAGATTCTAGACTCACTGTTCCGCAGAGCCAATCCTTTGGTTACCGACCTATTTTCTTGTTTAAGATACCAGTCAAATGTCTGTTTGGGCGTAGTGGTCTACACGTCGTTCTGATACTACACTGAAAGACGGGTGATGGAATCGAGCACCCACAAGTTAATATTGTACTTGGCCATTTTATTTACTCATTCTTGGTGTTTCGCTCTGTTTAACTGTTGATTGGTCGTATGTGGTTCCTAATTTAATGCTTGATTTCTTTGGCAGAACAAGTTGGCCCGGAGATCACGCTATCCAAACAACTGATGAGCTCCTTATACGACACATTCCAAAAGTATACAAAATCGATGACTGAAATTCTAAACACCCTTATGGCCCTCTAGTGGGAATGTGTGTGGATGCTGAAATTGTTGCTGGTCTTGTCTCCATCGTGTATGAACTCCTCATTCTGTTGAACTTTATGCTTCAACAGGCCTGCTGCCTACTGTCTGACAAAGAATTCCGTCATCTACTAACCTTTCTCTCATGCGGCGGTCGGTTTCTGTTTGCTCTCCTCAACTTTTATCTACTTCTCGCGAGGTCATGCGCATGAATACATACGACAGCTTTCGCTAGAACTCTGAATTTTGTCTTCCAGATGGGGCCTGATCTTGGGGGTGAAATGAAGCTCATGCGCAGGTTGCCGACCATATGCATCATATAACTGGTAGCCAAAGTGTCCACGCTATGCCCCATATTTGTGGCATTCACGACAACGATGTGAAACCCTCAAAAGTTGCGGACGCTAATTGCAAAAGTGCGTTCCCTCTGTAAACATTGGAAACATCCTAAACAACTTGACATAACAATCATAAATTATGAAAGCCAGTTCTAACGGTTGTACACAACCAGCGACCCACCAATGCTCTCCATGCCCCTTAAAAACGCACTGAGGTTGTCACCACGAATGTTACTGAAACGTTTGCAATCAAATCGTCTGGCTCAACGAACAAACCAGTGACCACCTGAGCTACCAAATTTCTACTCCACTGCAAAACTTCTAGAAGCTCCGAAGATGTCTGCCAAGGCTAGTTCATAGCTATTCGTGCTCAGGTAGTTGAGCATCGGACACATTCAGAATGTTACAGTAATTAGACGGGGATTCAGTTCACAAAAGTATTGTCGCCAAAGGAAATAAACTTCACACGTAAACGTGTGAAGAATAGTAATAGTAATAACAATAGCAGTAAATAATAATAGTAGAGAGTGGAATTGGTAGCACTGAGTGTCGAAATTCCCCACGTCTTTGGGGGTAACGATCAAGATCAATTCGTTTGCACCTATAAATGTTAATGGATGGATAATATCTCTGAATCATGTAGGCAAATCACGCCGCTGCGTGACATTAGGAAATTCTGTTTTGATCCCACATGAATCCGTCGCATGGGATCGAACTGCGTCGTCGCGAGATGATGACATGCTCGCCGCTGAGGTCGATTGCGTGCCAGGAAATACAGTATTAGGTAGAGGTTGTTTTGGAATTTGGAGCATCCACATCACTATCGTATGAGCAATTATAAAAATGTAGATTTGCCAACAAATAAAAGCCAGACATCTGCAAGATGCATCGAGTGGGACCCAGCCAACAAAGACCTCGCACCACCCAAATTGACTATGACCATTTTCATTTCGCATCACCACCTCATGATCCACCTTCTGTAGTGTGCTTGCCAACAAAGGAATGGAGCTGAAGACGGTCGATCCACATTAGCAAGCTCCCTAGAATGATTTATAAGGGATATTAGAAGACACAAGAGCCCGATGAAAGGTTCTGGTTCGCCATTCTATCCTAGAATGGCGAGGCTTACGTACGCATGCGTAGACTAGTGTGGTCAAACCACGAACTTTGAGACCTGCCATTCAGCTGGAGTGCGCATTCATAGCAATACCATAGCTCCCTGAATGACAAGCAATGCGTCACCATATGGTGGTCACTAAATCATCTTTATCAAGGACACTCAAGGTCATATCCAAGAATATATCAAAGATATATCAAGACCGAATATAGTCCAGCCTGGCGGATGTGGATGTTGGGATTCAAAATACGGACATCCCAGGTCCAAAACTGAACGTAGGAAAACGACACTTACCGCAAGAGAATCGAGTATGATCTGCTAAAGTCATTCACCATCATAAAGTGGAAATACACCTGGATTAAAATGGGTCTCCTGTCAAAGCCACCTTCGTATGAGAGTGTTTGTCCAAACCATTCTGGGAGTGTGTTATCGGTTAATTTAGGCCAAGGTTCAACAGATCTGCAGTTTGAATCATAGAAAACTCCAAACTGTCCGTTTTCCATCCGAGACATCCCTACCTCGAATTTCTCTATGGCCACCAATCCGTTCCACAATGTTGTTGTTGCTGCAGTATGACGACTATGAAAAATATAAAGTGAATTCAACATGCCGGATTTTAGATGTAATTATGATCGTAAATGATCGGTGCATGTTCAGCAAATGTCCCAAGGTTTCCTTCGTGTGAGGCACAAGCAGCCGGAAAGCCCTTTACCCGACTAAAATCAACATGGTGTGAGTTAACTGGGACAAAGTCACTTTCT
>NW_008751735.1:333208-339490 GCF_000715545.1 Opisthorchis viverrini | reverse complement strand
ATAAACAGCAAACTAGTGGAGTCTTTACTGGCATCTACTTTGCGTGTACCTATTTTGCATTCCTGGTTTTTCCAAAACTAGCCAACCGAACACTATATATCTTACAAAACCTTTTAGACGATGAACGTCGAAGGTATTGCTACCAAACGGATTGACGAGAATACATTCAGAATAAACAAACTAAGAGGCGCGGGGCGAATTTCCCGAAAACCCAGTGGGGTTAATACGTAACTGCTCTAACAGTGTTCGTAATGGAACACTGTTGGAAGTTTTATCAAAACTCTGCGGCCCATGTAACAGAGATTATTGATTAGCGACTGAAGCGCAGTCTGGTCATACTAGTGATTTGGTTCAAACCTCACCGGTCAAATTAGACAGCTCCTCAAATATTGTCCGGTCGACTGAAACCATTAGTACAGTCACGCGAAGATGATTCACAGAAGTCTAACTGAGAAGTATCTAAGCGCTAACAAAACTTGACAGAGATGTGGAAAAAGTGTTTATGAACACAGATAAGTACCCCAGAAAGGTTATGCAGACCTTGAAGGATCCCTAAAAATTTAGCAGAAAGCAAAAGGCAAAGAATTGACCCAAGTAGTTCAGCAACTGTTGATGGTTCCGTTGTTAAACGCATGATCAGCCACTCATGGCCAAACGGTTATGCTCAAACACCATCCGGAAGGTCGCGGGCTCGAAACTCTGAGAATTTTGGCGATCCATCCTACCAAAGAAGCAGTGAAACTGCAAAATTTAGTGTGGGCCGAAAACTGTGAATGTTTTGAGAATGCACACAACAAAAGGCGACAAATTCAAGCAAACGTTTTACTTTGACACAAAGGATTTGCAGAAGCTTGCACATGCCGGATAAAGATCGGCACCCTACACCGAGAATGCGTAATTTAAGTGCTCCTACACACTTGCATGCTGGACTACAGATGGTAATCATTGGTCCAGTGCCTTTTATTCAATACACGACGGTGAGGTGGGAAATTTGAAAAAGAGCATATGAACTTTGAACATCTGATACAAAAAAGGAATTCTACGCCAAACAATGGGGTGGGTGCGTGCAGGACCAAATTCTTCAATACAGCCAGTAATTCAGTCAAGACGAACCATCAGAAATAGGAGCAGAATAGTCCAATCCAGGCCTAAAATATCATGACCTGTGTAATTGTTGAGGCAGCAAGCAACATTGAATTGAACCTCATTGAACGTTGCGGAGCAGTCTGGTTTCCTAGTTAGTATGATGCTCTCACCAGACGCATCACAAACGGGGCGTTTCGTCTGTTCCACCAGTGACTAAGTTCCTTTTGAAATCAGAGTGAGATCAGAACCTGAATCTGGAGGGTAACCGACGTTTAATCGGCGCATACTGTGAAAAAATTTTTGTCGGTCAGTAGGTTCCACCTTGAGGGTGGCGGTCACAGTCAATGCCTGGGTCATTACGACCGGCAGAGGCTTGCACGAGACCCGGAATTAGTCTATGCATCATTCATATCTGTGGGATCTTTGACTGCAACAGCTGCATGTGTGGTTCCGGTAGGGGCAGAGGCGCGAAAAGTGGTTTGGATGATAGCCCTATTTTCTGGCTTGCTGAATCCTTGTTAACTAGCGATAACAACACATTTTATCTAAGACGAATATATAGTCTTACCTTTCAAATTAGACTGCGGTTACGCTGTCATCGGTAAGGGTCAACTGAGCCGGAGAAACATGTCTACGTGTCCCGAAGGTTACGGTGATGGTTAAGGTTATGGTAAGGCCACATTCTGCATCGTGCTTCAAGAGAGTATTCCAAGGTAATTTATCAGGAACTAACGAATATTGAGGTGTGGCTTAATTGTACTAAACGGGATGAAGAAGGTCATCAGTGGTTGCAAAGTTGCCGATGCTCGGTCGTCCGCATTCTGTACTCTAAGCGACATTTGCACTGAACTGTTCTCTGACAAAATGGCGTCAAAACATCAAATGCTTTCGAAATGTTGAAGTGGCTGTTTAGAAATGGGTTCATTGAAACTAAAAGTGCCATACAAATTTAAAAGCTCCGTGAACTTTGAGCATTTTGTCCAATGGCTAACCAAGTTTGTAAATCAGCCAAATGTAACAAAAAATTTTAAGGTCTAAAAATTCAACAGCGACCGTTGTTAAGGTGATGCACCTCTTTGTTGCACTGTGGTGAAACAGTGGGACACAGAGAAACACCCGAGTTCAAACCACCGCTAGATTCTTGGTGAGGAAATTAGGTTTTTCATCAAGAATGCATATCCAGAAATGCTCCTTTGTTAACTTGACGCAGAAGTGTAAAAAAATAAGAAATAAAAACAACTAACATCATAAAATTTCGTAGCAGGTAACAGAACTCAAAACCACGTTTTTTCACGAAATGTTGGTTTAGTAGTTGTTGGCAGACGTTACCTCTTGGTTCCGTCAGCACCACGTGTATACACTTCATTCTGGTGGTGTCGGACTGATGAGTCTTCCCAGACCTAGTGCCTTTCTGTTGAGTCGTATGCTCCAAAAGGCAAACACATCCAATGATTCTGTCCCCAGTTCACGCAGGTTCGATTACACTGAGAGATCAAGGATGAGCTAATCCATAATCCAACAATGGCAAGAATCGTGGGGAAGGTTTGTCGTGGTGGATTTTAGCTTTCGTGGATACTTCATAGCTGTACACTTCTGAGCTTCTGCAAAAAAACAGCCAAATTGGGCTTCTGTTAGTTGGGTGAACGTATATCATCCAGCGGACAGACCACGGGCAGGACACCACAGGATTCTTCAGAAATACTGTCGAAAATGTGCTGGAAGGCGATCTTTACAGATGCTGTTGGTCCATTATACGACCAACAGCAACTCAAACTACTGGCTACATGGTGTGTGATGGACGGACAGTTGGACGCCTCTGCATTGAAAACCACGTTCACTCCGGCAAAAGGAGTCATTGTCCCAAAAAAAATTTGCTTTTTCAGCCGCATCAACGGCTAACACAGCTCTCAGATGGAACTTATTGCTGCAAAGAGTTCTACGGTAAAGAATCACCCGGATTTGTTCTTCACAGCAATGGACCGACCTCTTTCCAGGTATCATATTTTCAAATGTTCCACGTACTTGGTGACTGAGTGAGTTGAAGAAGGTGAGTCTTCACAAATAAGCCGAAATGCATATCAAATGAGTCTTCATTTACATCAACGCGGTGCTGAAATTTATTTGAAAATCTTCCAATGTTTCGAGTATCTCGGACGCACTCATTCAGGATGACCATATTTAGAATCCACCTTTGTGTAGAAAATGGAAGTTAAATGGAATTTATCTCAAAGTAAAATGCGGTGAGGGGGTGTAAAAAGCGATAAGAAATGCTCTGGACAGATACTCAGAAGATCCATATGGCCAGTAAAAAAACGTAATTCAAAAAACGAATGTTTAGCGAATGTGTAACTTCCTTACCCACTTCAGTCTGGCTTGTTCACTTCATACTGTCTCACTTCCAGTAAGACAGACTTAGATGTTAAAAAACCGTACCTTATTCAAGGTAAATCCCACCTGAACACAGATGATTTCCAGGTTGTGTAGGCTACTGCATGGTTTGTGATGTCCTCGGACAAGGGAATGGCACTAAGTCAGTACATCTGGGTCGATCGAACTGATACATTGTTCACGAGTTTCAGGGTCTGGGGGAGGGGGTCGGATAGCGATAGCCCGTTCAAACACAATATTACGAAATGTAGCTGTTTCGGAACAGTTTTTTGCCCTTGTCACACCATCCGAATTTCGTCCAATATCTGTGAGGCGATCTGTAGAACCCGAAGCTCTTGCCTACATCTCCCAAGACCAGCCAACTTAGACAGTTTTCCTCAGTCCCGTTAACTGTATTATTGCTGTACGATTTACGTGGATGGCATAACGAGAGTAGCTAAATCCATGTGGGAATTTCGAAGAGGTTAGCATGGTTAGCTGTTAATTATTTTGCATTTATAAAGGAATGAATTTGGGATGAGAAATGTGTATTTAGAACCACTCGACGTAGATATTATTGCTTCGAAAACATTTTTGGCCCGACATCCAATGACCAGTCAGAAAGGAGGATCAGGAAAAGTTGTTTAGGTGTGACTATTTCGGACACATCTGCTTGTGTTTTGTTCTGATCTCCATCGCTGGGGGCAGTGATGTCATTGTTGACACTAATGCAAACTGCGTTACAACCACAAAGTTTATCTAATTCTATTCAAATTCTTAGAATGAAGAGAGCAGAAGAGCGTCTGTAAGGAAGGGGACCTAATGCTGGCCATTTGCAATCATTCTGAGTTTCCTCCAAGCGCTCAATCAGATAATCCGGGAAGNTGCTGGCCATTGCAATCATTCTGAGTTTCCTCCAAGCGCTCAATCAGATAATCCGGGAAGAAAATGACAGGTGGACTGACTGACTGACAAGAGAGCCCCTGACATCGATCAGCTGCGAATTCTTGCAATGTTCCTAGCCATACGGAGTAGGGGCATGGGAAACCCATCCGAAATTGTGAACCCGTAATCTCTTTCATGCCTAGCGCTCAAGTCAAGCATTGTCCGCCTCATAGATGGCGTCACTCTGAAGGAGGCGTGGCGAACAACACTCAGTTTGGCAAGTCACTACGGTATGCGTAGCAAATGACCGAGATACCACAACTTATGGTACTGGATGTTTTCTGCGACCATTATGCCTGCCGCATAAGCGAGTACCCGTTTTCTAATTCGCCGACGTCAACTGACATCAGCGAAGCTCCTGAATCAGTGACGGACAAAAACCTGAAATATGCAGAGGCCGTATCCCGCGACCGTAGAACACTACATCCTTTATTGTTCACTGGTACAAGCAACCCTTCAGAGCAAGTGAGATGCCTTTTTTACTCCACAAAAGATGCAAATTAGCAAACTCCTTCAAGAATTGAGCTTCATCAGGCACACCTTCGTCAGAGCTAATGAAACTTTGTAAACTTCTGCACAAATTACCGAGTTTCTCCGTGAATTGTAAGGAGTGTTTTCAGATACTGCACGTTCCGAAACATGACTTCGAAGGTGCAAGGCGGATGCCGAAAGTTGGCATGGTAGTGATAACTTTATTCGAAGGGGATTGTGCTTGCCCCCTATTCAACTAGAAGAACGTTGTCACCTACGTACTCTAGATAGACAAGATTTCCCCTGTCAAAGACCTGAACACCGGTGTTTTAAAAGTCCCCCAGCGTTCTCCTCATTATTTCATCAGTGAGGAACAAAAATGAATGGTGTAGATTCATGTTCTGCGGGAAAGCTTTTAGAGAGCTCATCGTACACTCTCACACTCCCCAAGTACATTTGTGTTCAATATTCTGGGGCATCCCCTGTTGAACTAGTGTGTTTGAGAGCACCGATCGATCGACAGAAATGGTTCAGGAGCATGCTGGTTGCGGACCGTCTGTGCATGTGGTGATGCTCTAACACTTGACGGAGTGTGAAGATGTGGTCGACACAGCCCCTATCCGATCAAAATCGCGCTTAGTTCAGAATCATTGACGCCATAAGCCCTGTGACTTCGGAAGTCAAAGTGACACTCCTGTGTTCACTGGATTCACTGCGAGTAAACTTTTTTCATTGGAACTATTATTCACTTTCCTAACATGTCTGGTACGGTCTTCTCCCACATAGGCCCAAATAGACTTGACAGGCAATAGTTGAAGAATTCATCGCTATTCTTGAGAAAAAATGACGGAAGTTTGTCAAGATCACGAAAACGCTGATGATCCAACTGAAGCACATAGTCCGACGCCTGTGAGGCTGACAACGGCTGCATATTCACAATCCGAACTCCAGTTGTATGCCGACAGTCCGAATTGAGGCATAAGGTGATCAACTGACTTGTTTTTCTAAATACTATTCCAAACGGTCCAAACATTCTTCATTGCTAGACATCAAGGGCCATTTTGAGCCCAGATGTTTTCGTTGATCAAGAGGCTGTCGATGAACAGTCAAACAAATCAAGTAGAACAGCCTGCGGATATTTCTAGCATTTTCCTTTTTTTCGATTTCTTCATGCTTTCAGGCCCTCCAAGGAGCCGGTGCCGGTAGGTGTGTTGGATTTGTTAAATCAGTAGGTCATTAAAAGCAGGGGAAATGTGGCTTTGTCGTTGGTGGGCACCACGTGGTCCACTGACTCACCGTTCAGGAATTGGTACTTCAAAGAAAAGTATGTGATCGGCACAAATTTAATCGGATGATTTATCGGCGAATGCATATCGGTGTGCAGCTGACACAATGTCTATATAATAATATATA
>NW_008751735.1:279630-332163 GCF_000715545.1 Opisthorchis viverrini | reverse complement strand
GACAGTTGCATGCTCAATACGTGTGTATAGGTAGGAAACAGTCACCAGATAACGTAAAGTTGAAAGCGATTAGGTGACCTCTGGTGATGGCATGATTCGATGACTCTGTCTCATGACTTATACGAATGGAGCTATATGTCCCGGGATAGGGCCCTCAAGTTTAGCCAGCCATTTATCCTTAGGGTAGTAAGTAGAAATAGCCTGGGTAACAATCGGGTCCATCAGAAGTCCTGTTGTATAGACTTAGAGGATCCCTCTGTGGGTCATAACTAAAACACTTGATTCGAATTTTGTGTGAAGCTAACTTGAAATTTTGCTCATTTGCAAGCGTGGTATTCCCTTCAAACTGGACCAAACAACAACTGGAAACTATCTGCACTGCATCAGTTTATTTTACATAATAGCGTTCTCGTTTTATTCCATACAGATATTACTGGGACGTCCCGTAATAAATTATCTAACGATGTACAAATTTTACAACCCGACTGAGTGCAGATCTGCGGCTCACTCAACCATCCGAATCGGAATAATTCATCAAAACAATGACAAAGTCACCACTTGTCAACTAATTGGTGGCCAGACGCACACGGAAAAATATATCATCCTATGTTACTCAAGATAAATAGTAGACGAAAGTGAGCATAGTGCCAATGCATAGTGAACGTACCTTTTTCGTAGATCAATTATGAACTACTCATTAGTAGCTTAAAATAAAGCACAAAAGCAAGCTGAACGCAAGTAATGCGTTCGCCGAATAATTTATGTTGCTGTTTCCCTCATGGTTTACGCTGATCTGCACTACTTCGTCCAGGCCATTGATCTGTTTACGTTGGTGCTTCCATTGTAGCGGATTACTCAGCAAATTGTTGTGGAGCCTTGTCACACGTGGATTAATTATTCTTCGTCCAGACTTGCACTAAAGAAGGGTTTTCGTGCGCCTAAATGTTCTCATTTATGAGCAATGGAAATATACTGACTATCCCAAAGATCAATCCGATCGAAACAGCATAAGGTTATTGTATAACATATTGAATTGCTCAATAAAATAAAACGGAGATTACCACGAATGTCTCAATTAGTTTTTGCCTGGATCGAGCACACACTTTGTAACTCAATCCTAAATAGTTTTCTTTACAGTGTAAGACGGTTCTGAATTACCCTGTGAATGCGACGGTCAAACGTGCCCAATATAGGTGGAGCAGCTTAGCCGATGGTGCTGTGATTAAGCGATACTCCACAAAAGCGTCTGCTTCGGTAGCGAATTGAGTTTCACAGTCAGTAATCACTTGGGAAAAACGCGCCTCTGTCGCTATTGCCAGGACAGTGGAATAGTGACATATGGAGCCACATCAGAACAATAGACTTAGTTGCATTTTAATGCCCGTATAATTCCAAGTGTAGTGTTCTGCGCCGATTCTTCGAAATGGGACAAAAAGGAGATCAAAAGGAAGATGAATTTGTGAACCGGGATTATAATCTGCCATATCTCTAGGGTGGTTATCTCGGCCTGATTTCAGGAGACGACGTGAAGCGGCGATCATCCGTTCTCAAGGCAAATGCACCAAACTCACTATGTCTGCAATTCTTTGTGAGGATGGCTACAATTTGCTTACTCCTAAACCTCCAGCATACAGAGTGATGCGGAGCATAGCGCGGTTTGAAATAGGTCAGAATTTCGATAGAAAATCTGATAATATAGATGAAGGAATTTTATAACATTGAGTGAGAAAAGTGCCACTGCCTGGGCTTTCTGAAAAGTAGGAACTCTCCAATAAAAGGAAATGCGATGGTCTTCGCAGCGGTTTTTCTCGGGTAAAGAAGTTGAATAACACAAACACAACGCAGGGTGCGGATGAGATATCCACCGCGAATGTTTGTAGGTCAGCAGCGCTTGTGTAGAGAACGTTGTGGATATCGAGTATGCCAGAAAGTTACTCAACCAAGATGGGAGGTGTGGTATACATGGCAAAAATGGATGTAGATCATATGCGAAATGGTAATAAATCATACTAGCGTGAATTGCTGCAGTTATAGATATTGAACTTTGTTCCAACCGGAAATATCATTTGACTGCTAAGCGGGTGCAATTTTAACGACATTTCACATCTCAAGGCACGAAAGGCATCGCACTATATTTCATCTTCATAAAATGAGCGGTATGCTTTGCAAAGAGCACAGAAGTCCGATGAATAACCACATGGATAGCCAGAAGAATTATCAAAGACACCAGAAAGTATAAGGCATTGCTGAAACTTCATAAATAAATAAAAAATCAGCCACGTGAAGATTACTGTAATAAGCAGTGGAAGTGATTGTAAACACAACCAGATTGCTAGCTTCCAGCAGGCAATGGTGCATGGAATGTATCTACGCAAAATCAGTGGTTTCATCAAAATAGAGAAAGGCCATATCACATAGATTTAGTACACTACTTATAATCTCGCCAAATAGTCTTCGCCAACCCACTAACTGTTTCATTCCTGTTAGTGGCTCTTCCAATAGCTGTAGTCTCCGAGTTATCACCAACCTTCTATTCGTCTTGAACACAAATTTTATGACATTCGACAAATGAAATCATTTGCACACCAGTTTGTTTTTCACGGAAACCGACCTAAATTTCAGGTGAATTTCTCGTTTTGGATGTCCATCCAACGGAATGTGCTACGCCTAGCTGCCTAATCTTTTTTGTTGGTCATATAGTTGAGATTGTGTAGATCTGATGCACTAATCATATGGATGACGGAAACTCGGGAAATGCACCAACCGAGTGGACCCCAAGATGAGCGAAACCTGTCGTGAGCTGTCAGTGAGTCTTCATCATCCCCCTGAGTAATGTTTTACGCCTACCAAATATATCGCAATATATCAAATATATCTGTTGTGGGGGTTGCGAGAAGTATGTTGTTCAGATTTGAATAATTTTGGTTTAAACAGTCGCCTTCTGTTCTGGCGTAATTATTCTGGCGATTCCACATACTCTAGGTTCACACTTGAACAAGCTCGTCCGTTCAGACGTAAAAATTCTGTTGCCCAATAAAACAAGTTGTTCAGTTTCAAGCGTCTGCGGCGCTATCTGGGAGGGCAGTCCTGACAGTCGGGTGAGTTGATCGGGGCAGTTACTGGGTCGTTGTTCGATGAGTCGGACATACAAATCACATCGAATATCGTATCAACTGAAACAAGAGGCGGCCTGATGTGGTACACTCACAACATCATAACCTGAAGATTCAGCTCGGTTCCAAGTGAGTCTCTCGTGAAAAAAAAACAGACTGGTATACAGGCCAGTGCGTTAGTCCGAGTAAGCTACATATTACTGGATGCAAGCGTTCCGGTATTCGTCCGTCATTTACAGTTTTTAGTGAGCTCACTAGGACAGCAAGGTTAACCTGAAAAATGAAACCGAATAAAAATAAAACAATAAAATCATTCAAACTTTTACATGAAATGAACAGTACTCATAATGACGAAAAATTACTCCAAGACCACCTTGTTTCTGGTTGCGCTCGTCCAAACTAAGACGAAATGACTATGCTACGTGCGCTCACCTGACCCGAGAAGTAACAATCGGGGAGGTTTGTGTGCGTTACTTTCTCGTGTGTTTTAAATACACCGCCTAAAGGAGTTTGTGTATATCCTAATCCATTTGACACGTATACCGATGTGACAAACGATTATCACCAAAAAGCTGTCTGTTACTGGGAAAGTGAGAAGGACCTGGAAAGCAAAGATGGATACGTAAACATTCGCCAACATACATCTGGATTGTTTTTCAAAAGATGTACGGTTTAACTCAGATTTCATACTATGACCTGGGAAGCTGTCATTTAAACAATAAATGAACTGCGAGAGGCGTAGGATGAATGGGTATCGTGAGACCAATAGCTATTCCTGATCTAGTGGTGGCAAACGAATGCAGTCTCCTCTGAGAACGTTTGGGAAACAATCGGTGACGTTTCGCTCCTGACACAAAAACACCGTCAGGCAGTGCGACTAAGATTTGACACGGAAGAAGAAACCATCAATCAAGTCAGGCCAACTCGGTGGTGTGTTTTAACTAAAAGGTTTCGTTTATTAGTGTAGGTCAGTAAGTTTAGAAATCGATTGGGAACCATTTAGGGCAAGGTAACTGGTATCGGTTGCTCCCAAAACTTACGGCTCATCTGCAACTCTACGGAGTGCCAAAAATCTACGATGCAGATTTTCTGATAAGACCACTAGTGGACGATATTGGCTCGTCAGCCAGCTGCTTGGCTGCTATACGAAGACCGCATACGTGGAAAATAAGCACTTCAGTAGGAATCCGTATGACTTTGCCAATAAAGTTGTAGGAGCTCTTCTGGGGATAGACGAAGTTCCCCTGAGTTTTGGCTCCCTCTATCTGTACATAAACACCGCCGTGGCGGATGCACTGGAGCTAACAGACGGACAGGCAGGACACTTAAGGAATGGGCACAACTCTCGATGAATGAAATAATTGAGCGTATAAGTGTGCTTGCATCGTGACTCGTTTGTATATTTGTGTTTAATGACAAGAACGCGGTTTTGCAATGCGTCCCCAATATTTCCAGTTTTAGATACTGTTTTTATCGAGGATTCCGAACAAATCGCTTCAGTCTAAAATCACCTTCTTCTGGGAATTTGTTGGCGTTATGTTGGCGGTGCTTTTGCTACAATCAACAGGATGAGGTTAATTACTTCTACGACTACCCAAATGGTTTGAATCCTCATATCCATTTTAGTTTGAAGATAGAGTCCACCCCGGACACGGTACACTTCTTGGACTGTTTTTTGCGGAGTAGTAAAATCTGCTATCTACCAACAGACACAGGGGTTTTTGTATACTTCTCACAAGCACATTCAACGCCCTTGTCCCATCAATACCTAGTCGAGTCAAGGCGTTGTGCACCGATATCAACCAGAGTGCAGCTCAGATCGAGGTTACCTACAGACTTCAAGCAATCGGATATACACTAAGTTTTATTAGGTTGCAATTAATATGGATATTTACTCGGGTCTTATGTGTCACTAAGGAAGGTTTTTGAATAGCACTGACTCCATATGAAGCAAGAACATGTGAGTTTATTTGAAGACTATTGAGAATAACCATTGTCCCAGTAACGCCTCAGAAAGTACAACCTTACACTCAGTTTTGCTGAAATTGAAGGATATTCTCCCGGTAGAAGTGACCAGGCACTGTATATAAAACTAAATGCAACGATTGCACTAAGGTCTACATAGAATAAGCAGCGAGGGCACTGCACACCAGTAGTGACGTTTAAAAGAAAAGGAAAAACAAACCTCCAAAATTTGTCGACGAATACCATTGCTGGTCAAAGACCCAGTGACGGTGGGACATCCTTTGTACATAGAACATAGAATAGATCTGGGGAAAGTAAAAGCCTTAAGAGGGGGACCATTATTCTCACAACAATAGCTGAGGGTCTAGGCAATGTAGATCACCTAGCATCACAGCGTGAATAGAATAAAAGGTGTGGAACTGGCGACCGTATGGAAAATGGTCTTAGATAAGCCGATTTGGCACGTAATAATGTGTTTTACAATAAACGTAAACCCGTGTGCAAATGAGGTAGAAATCCCAACAAGACCAGAATTCATAGTACACCTCTCCCTTATGCAATCGTCGTAACATTAGCTCATGCAAACAGACAAACAAAAGTGCGAATGACATTTAAGGGAAATATTCACGTAAAGCGATCCGGAAGAATTGGACCCTAAGCTGGACCAGAATCCATGCAGGTGTCTTTAACGCTTGCTGAACGACCTTAATAAACAGATCCCTTATCAGAAATCTAACGCCAGTTTGGCCTGACTTATCTGATTGGTTCTCCACCCGTCTTAAATCTCGACCAACCTCGTAACCAAGTCACCTGACACGACGAAATGTCGAAAGCAAAAATTTGACCAGCGATAAATCTGCCAATTGTTTCCCAAACCTATCAGAAAACGGAGAATTTTCATTCGGTTTCAGGTATGCTCCAGTTCTCCACCCTCTTAAATCTCGACCAACCTCGTAACCAAGTCACCTGACACGACGAAATGTCGAAAGCAAAAATTTGACCAGCGATAAATCTGCCAATTGTTTCCCAAACCTATCAGAAAACGGAGAATTTTCATTCGGTTTCAGGTATGCTCCAGCTGATTGAAAGCACTCCTGTTTTTGCGAAGTAAAACATCTGTTGCTTACTCAACGCCCCTTAGTGCAGCGACTATTTCAGTGTGTTGTGGCATCGGTGTGTACATACTATGACTAAACACATTCAATTGGTCTGATTTTCTTGCGTTTTCCAAGCTCAATACACAGAAGAACAGTAAGGTATAAACATGTTGGAAAGCTTTGAAAAATTAAACAATTAATCTGAAGTTTTGGCTAACCGACGGTAGGATTTTCCAGCAAATATTCATAAGAGAAATCGTTGGAGTCATTTCTATTGTGCCATAATTTCGCTGCATCGGTGATCTCGCACCCGTTTCGCCGCTCAGTGTATAGGCACTGCTCGCTGTTCAGACAACGGGCAATTGCCTTGTTATCAGGTTCAGCATTGCTTCAGTAATTTTTATGCATAACAACCACATGTAGATGGAACAGTCTTATTATTTCTTCATCTCGTTAATAGCCGGGTATCAAAGGTTGTTTGAGTGTCCGGGTTAATAAAGGGATAGATCGAAGTTTCTCCCAAAAATATTAAACTGACCATTGGTGCACGGGAGGATAATGTGTCTGGGTGATCCACCTATGAGAAAAATAATAGAACGAAAATAAAGTGGGTAACCAGCTTGCGAACTGAAGTAATTGACAGATAACGAAATCAGAGGAGAATACGTTTTACATAGGGTAAAATCTGCTGGTTTTACGTCAAAAAATTGCCGAAACTTCGTAAAAGAAGAACTATCTTGTGAGCAATGAGCGGGCTTTCGAAATCCACTGTACATCTCCAAAGTCCAAAACACTGAAGTTATTGAATGGGTTGAATAATTCTCATTTCGCAGATATACGCCAACATCAGTTTCAAACAATAGGTGGTCTCGATGGTGACTGGATTCAGAATGGAGCAGTGCAAATGAAAATGTCAAGTTTCCGAAACATTTTAGATGTCTCAAAGAATATGCATTTCTGAAAGAGGACTTATGATCTGAAAAAGTCCGATCATCGATAGATTCTGATTCATAGTGTACCGTAAAAATAGCAGGAAGCAAGCGCAGCTTCTTAACTTTGTCTCGAAATGAAGGCAACACACTACTCATAAAGTTACTGAAAGTATTTTCGTCTGCCCAGGCTGGGCTTTGCTTCCATTGTAAAAGTGGCTGGATTTGGAAACCCCATTGATTTTTTAAGGAGATGTCACCCAACCGAATGAAACTATGATTCCTATCAAAGCGTGCTATTCTCGGAAACACATATACTTGATTTTACACTCGATGCCAAGGTGTTTTCGGCGAAAATGCACCGCGCCGCCTGAATATTACTTGTGTGGTAGGGTTGTAGAAACAGCTTCGAATGGTCCGAACCTCACGAGAGATTTCAGACCATTGTTTTGCTTATTTCTGGCTCGGTAACGTGACCCTAGAATTATGCTTGGTATCAAGACCCTGAGAGGAGCAGGCAACTTCATTGCTGACAAACCTGATTGGACAATGTGAGACACCGGCAGACATTCGGAGCTTAAGTGTTATCGAGTAGCGGTAACGCGTCAATGAAGTTTACACATTGTGGGTACTCCATCTTTATAACAAATAGTTCGGTATCCCGAACAACAACGAAAATCAACACAACACCATTAAGGTTGCTGAATACTCTGCGGCAGCTCACGACCGGTTTCGCTTCTTTTAGTGTCATCTCTTAGGCACACTCCCCGAGGTTCCGTCATTCTTATGTTCTGCTAAATTAGAGAATATCACTCATTTGCATACGAACTTGATTTTTAACGGGAAGCTCACCTGAAACCCAGCTGAATATATCGTTTAGGGTGTTTTCAAGCAACTGAATGTGGTACACCAGGCACGATATTCGATATATCACGATACATGCATGGACGTGATTGACTATTACTGAAGTTGCTGAAAACTCTTCGGACTGTTGCACAATTTTATCCGACGCAGCGTAGCTGGAGAAATTTCAGTGTTTCGGTTCTTGATTTCCACAGTTTTTTTTTCGCTGGCATTCAGCTTGTACAGGTCATCAAACAGAATAATTACAGTACAGTCTCTGTTCATTCGTGTGTGGACTTATGAAATTCAGAATAAGTGAGGTGGCTGGACATACGCTGAAACACTGGACGGTTCGGAAACTTTCGTTTCTTAGTCCATGGTGTTCAGTCCCAAGTGACCAACACCCACGTCTCGCCAGAAGGAAAGAAAAACTCACCGAACCAACTGGACATGCATTTTTATCCGTTCGAGTTGGCCCATTGTGTTGTTTGTCGTAATGGTTCACCAGCCCAATCTTTTGTTGGAAGATGTTCATCTCAGCTGACTGAGCACGTTACAACGAACACCCGCTCCGCATGCCCGCACCTCTCCTCTGGACCCGGTATACCGGTTACCTTTCTCACCTATCAGTTGAATGCAGGTATTACCTCACCTCGTTTCGCATTCCACAGGATGGTCTGCTAAATTGTGGAGTCCATTCTGGGATCAAATTTGATGTCCGAATTGAGGTTTCCTAGCTGAAAGGTTAATCAAATGCTGCCTTGCCGTAACGTACATCTAGCCCATCAAAGCCAACTGTCGGAATACCAGACTTTGTTGGAGAAAAACGTAGGCAGCCAAACAAATCGCGGGAAAATGGCAAAATATACGAGCGAACATAAGGAAGGAATGTGTGTACGTAGTGTGAGGCACGTTCAATTGTATTTTCAGACACGTTCGATTGATCGATTTGTGGACGTTCAGCCAGCTGTAGAGTGTCTCATACATAGTTGTAACAATGCTCAACTGGGTATTCACACAACTATGTGGACTATAGAATAAAATCATCTGTAGCATTAAGTCAGCCCCCTTGGATAAGCATTCTTAACCACATGGGAAAAGAAAGCTAAACAACTGCCGCTTATTTGGATTTAGTAATCATCTTGATAGAGTGTGAATTTCAAGGGTGATATAGTGAATCTGAAAGTAGTGCCGCACTGAGTGTGACGTACCACGGAAATTGCATACACCATTCACGATGTCGGAGAAATTCATTGCGTGAGCTTTAATTAAAAACCTTCGATTTTGACGCAGGTTTGTCGTCTTGCGTGCGCTGAACATATTTGGGACTGAGTGACGTAATCTTGCATGCCAACTGTCGACATCGCTATTCAGCTGTATGTGACAATGCAGTTCCAAACTCCACTGAATAAATTGCACTGTTTTCTGAGTTCAAGTCAGCCGAGTACTCCGTCGAACGCAGCTGTCAGCTGTGATGCATGCGTGTCTGGTGGTCTAAGTCACTAATCGTTCTTCACATAGTGCACCGATTATTTGTTTGATTGTTCTGGTTCACTAGATATGGACGCTTAATAGTTATGCACATCTTTAACAAATCACTATACTTTGAGAACTAATTTGTTTTTAAGGGGGACCCAAGTAACTGCCAGCCACACTTTCCGCTTATGAAACTCTTCAACCGAATGTCTTGCATAAGGACTTTCGGATGTTTCAGTAGGGACGACAGTCAAGATCTGCAGTTTGAATCATTGGAAATTCCAAACAGCTCGTTTTTTCATAAAGAAAACTACTCACAATGTTGCTGAAAACTCTTTGACAGCTCACGACAGGTTTCGCCCTTATTGGGTCCCAGCAGGTAGGTGCAGTCCCCGAGTTCCCATCAAGCTTATGTTCTACTTGAACCCAAATTGAACTGTTTTTGACAAATACACTCATTTGAATATCAACTTGTTTTCACCAGATACTCGATTGAATCTCTCATTTATGATATTCTACAACTGAATATGCTGCAAAAAGGCCATCTCATGTTTCGGTTGGCACAATATTCGAGATATCGCGGTATATTTTCAAAGCATATTTCCTTCTTACAAACTCAACATGTCATTTTTCGGGGAACTGGGAGTATGAAAAGTCAGAAGGTATAAACTTCTGACATTGCAGAAATAGCGTGGTCTGCTGGGCTACTTAGTTAGAGGGGACTGATAATCGTTCAGCTATAGCACTCTTTCGATGCCTAACTGTCATGCCACCACAAGGAAGTACGAGAGCTAGGATGCTGTCAGGTTGCCAAGCTTAGACAGGAGAAGTCGAGAGACGGACGTCGGGTTCGAACCACGGTCAGTAAGTTTGCATTCTAAGCACTTAGCCCTAAAGTTACCATAACACTGAGCGGAATTCAGTAAAGCCTACATAAACGCAAGCAGAGGGAATATATGCAAGGTCTCGCGCTTGCATTTTAGAATAATCGATGTCTAGAAAATGATCCGGGACAAATTCACATTCTGCAAGAGCATGTAAACTGGGCGGTCCAGACTTCCTCGCTCGCATAACCCTGACACAGTGCTGGACATTCTATGTTTTTGTAGCTAGCAAATTGTCCTAAAGATATCTCCACGTGACTATAAACTGAAAAACTGGGAAGGCCTTTACTGGCAGCTACTTTGTACATAACTATTTGGGATCCCTGGGTTGTAAAAAACTAGCCAACCGGGCACTATACATCGTATAAAATCTTTCAGATGATGAACTATGAAAGTATTGCTAACAAACGGCGTAAAAAGAAAACATTCAGGCTAAACAAGCCATGAGCGAGAAAGAGGCGCGAGGCAACTTCCCCGAACTCCCAATGGGCTTAGTACATAACTGTTCTAACATTGTTTCTAGAGGAATACCGCTGGAAAATCTATCGTTACGGCCAAAACTCTGCTTTCCCTGTAACGGAGATGACGGTTTAGCGACAGAAGTGCAGACTGAGAACCTACTTGATCATACTAATGATTTGGTTCAAAACTCAACGATCAAAGTTGACCGCCATTAATATCATCCGGTCAACTGCAGCTATCAGTACAGTCACGCTAATCTGACTCCAGGGATTCAAACTGAGCCGCATCGAAGTACACTAAGATGGACGAACGGCATGGTGCTAACGAGAATTGAGAAACGTGTGGGAATAGTAGTTATGAACACAGATTACTTTCTAAGAAAGATGATGCAAGCCTTGAAAGATGCGTCAAATTTTAGCAGGGAGCAAAAGGCAAGCAAGGCACAAGTAATTGAGAAACAGTTGACATTTCAGCTGGTGAAAGGCCAGTGGTCATAAGTCCTGTCTATGTGCTGATTAGCCAATGATTGCCAAGCGTCAAGTGATCAAACACTGGTGGGAAAGTCACGGGTTAGAAACCCTGAGTTTCACGCATCTACCTTACTGATGAAGCAGTGCGACTGAAGAACTGGATGCGATTCAAAACTTATGAATGGTTTGAGCATGCATACAACAAAATGTAACAAATTCAAGCAAATGTTTTACTTCGACATAACGGATTTGCAGAAAATTGCACATGCCGGATAAGGATTGGCAAATTCATCAAAAATTTGTAATTTACGTGCTGGTATACATTTGCAGGCAGGACAACAAGTGGTAATTATTGACTTTATTCAACATACGTCGGGAAATCGAAATCGAAATGTGACTCATGGTCGGAAACAAGAATCGGCGAAAGTGTTTCAGAAACCCTGACCCATTTTCCATTTAAGTCAGATGGATAAGACAATACCACTCTCTACCGCATCACTAAAATAAATCGGTGTATTTTATTTCGCTGATGGTTGCAGCCTGTGGAAGTTCGGACCCTTATATTCCTCTCTTTCCCCCAGTTTTGCACGTGAGAAACGAAAAAAACGTCATCATAACAACGGTCGCTGTGGAGTTCCGAGGTTTTGAAAATTTATGTTGCATTGTGGATGATCTGCAAAATTGTTTAGCCTCGAATTTCATGGAGCTTTTAATTCTGGATGGCCATTTTAGTTGGAATGAACCCATTTTTAATCAGTTACCTTAACATTTAGGAAGTATTTATTGTGTTCACACGATTTTATCAGAGAATAGTTGAATGCAAGCGTCTCTTACAGTGCAGAACGCGGACGATCAAGCATCGGCGACTTTGAGAACACTAGTTTCTTTTTTCACTTAGTTTAGTACACCCAAACAAGATCTGAATATGGGTTAGTTCTTGATAAATAATCTTGAAATACTTCCTTGAAGCAAGATGCAGACTACGGCCTTATGGAAATCTCTGGAGAACGATCAAACATCGTAGACTGCAGGCCACGTAAAAGTGTTTTTTTTCAGGTTCAATTACCATTTACCAATAAAAGCGCAACTGCGATCTAATTAGAAATGTAAGACAACATATTTGACATCGGTAAAATGTATTGTTATCGCTAGCTAGCATGGATTCGGCTAGCCAGAAAATAGCTCTCTCATCCTAACAATTGTAAGCCACCACCACCGTACCAAACGAGGACGTATACAGCTAAACTCATTTCCGTGTAGTATAATGGATCCTCGTCCTGGAAGCCTAGCCGTACTGCATGAGTTTACTTTCAGGCGAACACCCGACTATTTTTAGAATCTCCTCACACACACCCAAAATTCTTTAAGTTTTAATAATGGCTTTATTATAATTTCTTGCTAACGAACCAATGATTCGTCAAGGCATCTTCTAGTTCTTTCTATTATCGACAGGATCAGCGACTCTCCATTTGAGGCTAGCCAGCCATCTTATGTAAATGGCCCTTCAGTGCTGCATGAATCCAACATATTTAGTATTGTAAACGTTTAAATGAAGCGACTCCGGCTAACCACATGATTTTGCCCTGCCTTCTGAGCATTCGTGATGCGATAGTTTTAAGAATGTCACAAAAGATTCATGACGAAATATTAAGCAGTGCTTTAGAAACATACGTCGGGAAATCGAAATCGAAATGTGACTCATGGTCGGAAACAAGAATCGGCGAAAGTGTTTCAGAAACCCTGACCCATTTTCCATTTAAGTCAGATGGATAAGACAATACCACTCTCTACCGCATCACTAAAATAAATCGGTGTATTTTATTTCGCTGATGGTTGCAGCCTGTGGAAGTTCGGACCCTTATATTCCTCTCTTTCCCCCAGTTTTGCACGTGAGAAACGAAAAAAACGTCATCATAACAACGGTCGCTGTGGAGTTCCGAGGTTTTGAAAATTTATGTTGCATTGTGGATGATCTGCAAAATTGTTTAGCCTCGAATTTCATGGAGCTTTTAATTCTGGATGGCCATTTTAGTTGGAATGAACCCATTTTTAATCAGTTACCTTAACATTTAGGAAGTATTTATTGTGTTCACACGATTTTATCAGAGAATAGTTGAATGCAAGCGTCTCTTACAGTGCAGAACGCGGACGATCAAGCATCGGCGACTTTGAGAACACTAGTTTCTTTTTTCACTTAGTTTAGTACACCCAAACAAGATCTGAATATGGGTTAGTTCTTGATAAATAATCTTGAAATACTTCCTTGAAGCAAGATGCAGACTACGGCCTTATGGAAATCTCTGGAGAACGATCAAACATCGTAGACTGCAGGCCACGTAAAAGTGTTTTTTTTCAGGTTCAATTACCATTTACCAATAAAAGCGCAACTGCGATCTAATTCGAAATGTAAGACAACATATTTGACATCGGTAAAATGTATTGTTATCGCTAGCTAGCATGGATTCGGCTAGCCAGAAAATAGCTCTCTCATCCTAACAATTGTAAGCCACCACCACCGTACCAAACGAGGAAGTATACAGCTAAACTCATTTCCGTGTAGTATAATGGATCCTCGTCCTGGAAGCCTAGCCGTACTGCATGAGTTTACTTTCAGGCGAACACCCGACTATTTTTAGAATCTCCTCACACACACCCAAAATTCTTTAAGTTTTAATAATGGCTTTATTATAATTTCTTGCTAACGAACCAATGATTCGTCAAGGCATCTTCTAGTTCTTTCTATTATCGACAGGATCAGCGACTCTCCATTTGAGGCTAGCCAGCCATCTTATGTAAATGGCCCTTCAGTGCTGCATGAATCCAACATATTTAGTATTGTAAACGTTTAAATGAAGCGACTCCGGCTAACCACATGATTTTGCCCTGCCTTCTGAGCATTCGTGATGCGATAGTTTTAAGAATGTCACAAAAGATTCATGACGAAATATTAAGCAGTGCTTTAGACAGCATTTGTCTTCATATATATATATATATATATATATATATATATATATATGTCCAATGAGATATTTGGATGCCTGGTTCCGTTCACCTTGTGTTGCATATCAGAATCACCTGTTTGCTCCATGGAACTTACCGATTCTACTTTCTTTGTGAGATGTTTTTCCCGGCCCTTTTAGTTACACTTTGTATAGTCAGATATTTAACCTTCTATCAGGATCTTACACCGCAGACTGTAAAAATTCCTCATCCCGGGTTGCTTGTCATGTGTTAGCACCAATCACTAATTGACAGGAAAGCTTTGAATATAGGCTCCAAAACCGGCACGTTGAGGACTGGCACCGGTCATGCCACTTGAACGAGAGCATTAAATCGCTGACCACTCCTCAGATTACTCGAAAATAGACCAATCATGACTTGTGGACTCAGATTAGCTTTTAGCAGGTCACAGCACTATGTTGTCTGCGTAATCTCATTGAAAGTAAAATGGGGGAACAGTATGTTGCTGACATTCAAACAAGAATAAATAAAAAAGGGAAATGGAGTCTATACAAGTGCGTGTGGATAAGAAATGTATTGTGCGAAACGTGACCAGTTACGAGGGCTTCGTTTGTTCTTTCGGCATACACGTATTCTAGCCCATCTGTACTTGACTGAGCGAAACAGCCTGTGCGCTGAAGCAAACGAACATGCGATGAGAAATGAAAACATACTGGGGTACAGACTATACCAGACAGGCAAGCTATTTAGAAACTGGTACCAGCGCATGTATCCCTGGTTTTGATGAAACAATGCAGCAGTAGCTTCTAAGATACTTGTGTTTCTCAAACTGCGTGATCATCGTATCAACTGAGGCGAATAGGATTCTAAAACGAATTTTGTTTCTAAATTTGCAGTGCCAACAAAAGAAACTAGAAGAATGAAAAACCGACATTCGTGACTTCTTATTCACGCGTCATTTGATACAATGTTTTACTATGGGCAAATTTTTCCAAGCATTCACCCGGTTTGTGGGATGATACTGTGTGGAGCTGTTTGTAGTCTTTCCAGGAGCACACTGCGCTGATTAATGTGGGAAAAGACGCATGTCGCCTGTTCTTATCAACATAATTTCTAGCCTCGATAACAAAGAGATTCCAAATTCGATAATATAATATGTATATATATAATATATATCATATATAATATAATATATAATATAATAATAATAGCTGCGCACAACTTGTGCTGACCATTGTCAGCCGTCAATCTAAACTGACCATTGCTCCTACATCAATCCCCAGTATTGCCTTTTGTATCTCTGATAATATGCTTAGCCATGTAGACGGTAAATTTCATGGCAAACGTAAGCACTGGATTGACTTTCTTATTGATTCTGATGGCACATAACGTTTGACCAGTTAGAACACTGTCTCCAGATCTGACAATTATGGTTAAAACGTAATTTGAGGTCAATTTAGTCACCTATCCTTTCCGTCTAACGTCCTCGTAGGTCGACATACTGACAGACATCAAACAGATGGTTCTCTACACCACCGTAAATCTATCTGTCGTCACGCTTTTCAAACGTATGGCTTTCAGCCTACCGTAATTAGAACAATATCTATGTCAATATCAATCCTTTGAAGTTGGAAACAAACTCTTGTGTTTCTGAAAAGACTGCAGTGTGATTACACAACCAAATACGGAAAAACAAAAGCCTAATTGATGTTGTCAGGCGCGATCGTAAAGTTGCCATTGTTACAAGTAAGAAGGCAGTCGCTGCGGAGTTATTTATTAGAAAATGCTAACTGACCGGTTACAGACCATTTGACAAGATAGCAAACTCTCATTTGCATCTTATTTACACAAACTGGATATTCATCTTCTCCTGAACGCGTCTTCTTGAACTTTGCTGGATATTCACTGACTCCAATCATTTATTGCTCAAATTCAAGAAAAGTTTACAAAGTGACTCCACAACTTCCGCAACAGATCTTCCTTTTCAAGAGACGCAAAGCGAAATTCCACGAACAACACATACTACTCGCGTGCCCCCCATTAGTAGTATTACCGGTACATCGTTATAGATTACACAGTGATGTGAAGCCGCATTCAACACCTCCAGTATACGATGGGTTGCATATTGAATTTCCGCAAACCAACGACTTTTAGTGGACTTCGAATCCATTTCATTTTAAGATGTCATTGAACTCAATGCGCAGAAGGAATGCGCGCTGTTGAGGTCTCTTTCTCAGTGAGTATTGGCAGTAGTGTGGGGGGGAAGCGATGAAGCAGTGCAGTGAAACTAAAGAAACAAGCCGTAATCTGCAGATACGGGAGCACTGCTAAAGAATGATGGCCAAGCTGACAGGGAGGCACAAGTTTTTGCCGATGCATCGTAGAAGCCAACCACCGCATACATCAGATCCAATTGGAAATACGAAGCAACTAATCGTTCTACCAGGTTACGGATGTGAAGAATTTCCCTGCGGAAGCCCCACAGAAACGTATGACCTAATTCCCAGCCCAGGTCATCGTACCGTCAGTGAGTGATGTCTGATTAAGTGGAGCTCCAAAAGCGATTGCATGTCACAAATACAGTGTGCGTGTATGTGTGTGTGAATAGCCTTTCATGGATCGCTTCTGCAATATCATGTGAATGACAAAGGCTAACGGAAATTCCCCTGCCGCTTGCAACTTCGTTGCAGATGAGCAGGTGGAAATAACCTTTAATCTAGTTCAGGGTTCCCGGTTTATGCCGATTTACAAACATTAAGTTAACCATTTGCATATTCAACGATATTCAGATAGGCACAGAAAACGCTCCTAATGAATCAAAACGTTCAATTACACGTCGACGGATTGCGATAGTTCTTGTCGGACCTATTACTTAGTGAATCAAACGACGTTAGCCTCTAAATCACATGACTTTTACGCAGAAAATCGATTGAAACCATGTGAACTGGAAATTTACAGAGTACTTTTTCACCACTGAACATTTTTAAGAGAAAATCCAGATACCGAAAACATGTGAAGCAAAAAACCGATATAAATATTATGGACATGAGACTACTGAGAGGCCAGTGTTATCTGAGAATCCATTCCAATTTACCTGATCCAACTCGTTGTCTATTACTACTTGGTTTTCTTTCCTTCATGATACGTAGCGCTGAATTCTAGTCACAAGCGGAGGGTAGAAGACTTTACTGAACTTTTGAGGTTCGTATAGTTAACGGCAGAAGTTCAATCAAGCGAGATGGGAGCAAATTTGATTACCTCTAATTGTATAGTAAAGCATTATCAAACCGCTTTTTGTCGAGCGACGGAATTCAGTTGCTAAACCCACGGAAAATGTTCCTTACCTTCTGGTCAAGAGAACATTTGGAGCAGTACAGCTGCTATTCGACCGCAGGCCACATTTTGTGGCCTGTCACAGAATGGGAGAAGGATAGAAACGGCATGCAATATGCGGATAAATTCACCTGTACACACTGAGGTAGGAACGAATATATGAATTGTACATTCATTTTACTGGACCACCGGTGTTGATTCATCACCAGCATGGTCACTGTAGTGGCTCTGTTTACCACAATGTGAGAATTTATCTGTTAGGTGAACAATAACCATGTATACTGGAAAACCATATACACGAGCGGCAGTCGAACATAATAAATGAATGTTTCGCTCCACTCGAGATTTCGACAAATTTTTAGGCTGAATCAAATTCTAAGAGCTGAGGGATATGTAAGGTAACGGTTTTGAGTATAGTGTGGTTTTGATGCGACCACTCTGATATATATTACGTGATAGGTTGTGAGATCGTTTGCTAGACTGATTCCAGTTTATCCGTTGTTCGCACCTTACGAGACGACTATGTTGTTCAGTGGCAGACAAAAGAATAGATACGTTTCTTACTAATGGTGAAGGGGTAACCTTATCATATGTTAATGAAAACCATACCTCTCGTCAACCTCGACAGATGGGAGTTAGTTTTTCATCCCAGATTTACTAATCAAACATTTCCCATGAGCGAACCAGCTCCAGAAAAAAAATCACGCTCACGTAACAGCAATCATAGAACAGCTTGCATGACCTTTCGCGGAAGTGGATTGTTCTTGACGCTTGCGTGATATCATGGATGGTTGTTCATATCCAATCAGAGTCACTCATTGCAATACGTGTTCTATCGGTCAAATGCAAAAGCACAACAGTGGGGCAAATTACTGATTAATGAGGGAAAACATGCATCCGTTTGAGAAGGTGCGGTTGGATAGGTGGAGAAGTTACTGAAAGTTTACAGCGGGTTACGTTCCTTTTTTCTGAGTGCAGCGAAAAATCTAAATTTGGGTAAACACGCACACCAAGCGGTTTTGTTGATGTCCGAAAGCTATGACTGAAATATATCAAAATTCCGAATAGGCTTCTCTTTATCCATAGGTGGTGTAAAAGCCTGAATGTGGCCAGGAAATATTGCGAATTAGACGTCGCTCATATATTGCTTGCTACGTTTTATAGACAGGTCGAATGTATCAAATCTAAAAATGACGCAATCTAGTAAAATAGGTCATGACGAGATTTCTGTTCTAGGATTTTTTACTGCCACTGAAGAAACATATTTATTGGGAAATTAAACTCCCATCCATGATGGACACGAATGAATGCCTCGTTTGTAATATTCATCTAATTAATTCGCTTACTGATTCACTTGACAACAACATATTCATTCAACAAAACACACCACTTATAATTTGTGAACTGAATATGCAGTTGAACTGTTCCGGGAATTCTAATAAATCTTTGTCGACCTAAATACTTGGCTACCTAACTTTGTCGGTCAAAAATTTCAGAATATTCTAAATATATATTCACTGTCAGTGTTACACTGGGACATAGTAATTCCCATCGTCCACGGTCCAGGTATTATAAACAAGGAGCAACACCCTTCTGCATCCACATCAGCTATCGGTTCACATTTGGGATAGTCACATAGTTGGGAAATACCTACCCTAAAATTCCGCCGTGGAGTGTCACGTGACTGATCGTTTTTTCGTCTTCATGCCTGTAGAGGCCTTCTCATCCAAATGTGCACAGACTGTCTAACGATATTTTAAAGTAGCTAGGTCAGTACGAGGCAACACTAGTTTATTCGGAGATGTGACGTTAAAGCCACCAGCCATATGTGTCGACAGATTTAAACTGGCAGTAGATTTGGTGGCAAATGATCACAGTAACGACTCTCTCTCAAACCAATGCTAATTCTGAATGTCTTAGACGCATTACGCGGGTTGGAAATACCAGTGAAGTTGAGTCAGAGCTCTTTGCACAATACGGACAGACCGAACAGCAGCTCATATCGAGGTTATCAACAAACTTCACGATATAGGACGCCCAGTGAATTCGATTGCGAGACAGTTAAGAGGGGTTTTGGCTCAGGTCTTTATACCTTTTGAAGAATGGATTAACACGGTGGTCAGACAGTGTGAATCTAGGATATCTGAACATAGCGTTCCAGAGGGGAAAATAGGGAGGCTCATTTTTGGTGCAATTGTCGAACCTTTCGGATTGGGGGATCAGATATGGTGGGAAATAAAATGCAAACAATGTATCGAGGTTTACATGCGATAAGCAATCAGGGAACTGCACATGGGAGTTGCCGGGTATAAGAGAATAACGAACAAATTACCCACGAGTGCGGACGCATACCAAGTGGCAGTCGCAGACTCGGCAATGGTGGGAAATGAGTTAGACTCTGGATGTACAGTAGATCTGTAGAATGTGGAATTCTTAAGGCGGGAACTGCGATTCACTCCGCGGCCGCCGATGGCCTGGGTGATGGAAACCACTAACGTTCATAGTGTGATTGAGAGCGAGAGTACGGAACTGGCAAGCGTGTGGGCAGTGATCTTAGACTGGACGAAATGACACCTGACGTTGTGTGCTTGTCAATGAACGTGGAATAAGACGCAATAAGAGTGTTAATCACAACCCGATCAAATCCCACAAAATCCTTCTCTTTTGCTCAACTAGCACCAGCGCACCTATGCAGCCGAACAACATAGTGTAAATGAGTTTCCAAAGGACTATTCAATTGAAGTGAGCTGAATCCAAATCCAAGTAGGCTCTGCATCGCACCCTAGTTGACACCCAACACGGATTTGGCCTGACTAAGCTGGTGTTGAAGTTACCAATACAGAACTTTTCGTGACGCGTAGGTTCGACAATCCCGAATATCTTAAGGAAGAAAGGAAGAAGAAGGAAATTCTACGGTACTGATTACACAAGAGTAAGCAAATGTATACGACAATCATCAGTTGTTCACGTTCATAACGTCAACAAGTGCACCACTCTCAGTTACCGGCACAGTGCAGTGTCAACGTTCGCACCCCAGGCAGCGGCGAGCGGAATGTCGGCTCAGTGGCGTGGGCTGTGGTCGTCCTTTACGACGACAATCTTGTGATTCTTATTGGCTGTGCGACCACGCGGGGCTCGAGAGAAAACAAGCCAAGGGAGGCTTAGCAAGCAGGCACGAGCGCGCATAGGTAAGAAGGTCAGCAGCGCACATTCACACACAGACATAGCAATACACAGCTGTCGGACGGGACAGTCTTTGCGGCAAGGCGGGTGGAGGCCACACAGTAGCAAAAGTACATAGGTTGAGTAAGTAAATGGGGGGAAGGAACTATCATGAGGTCAAGTTAAATTCAATAGCTGATTGGTTCACTTTCCGCCCCAAATTTCAGTCACCCTTGTAAGCTAGTTAATTGACCTAACAAAGCCCTCGCATCGAATGCGAAACGTTGTCTGGAAATTCATTTGCCGATTGTATAAAACTAGTTGATTGCTCATGGGATTACTAAAAACTCTTTGACAGCCCACGACCAGTTTCGCCCTTCTTGGAGCTCATCAGATAGGCGCCGTCCCCGAGTATCCGCCAACCTAATGTTCTGCATAAACCTAAATCACACGAACTTAGCGAAATGCACTCATTCGTACATCTATTTGGTTTTGACGGGAGACTCGTTTGGAACGCAGCTGAATGTCTCTTTTATGACGTTCTTAAGTAAATCGAACATATTAACAACTAAAAATTGAGACAGCCTAGTGCAGCACATCATAAGCGGAAGCTGCAGCTGCATTGCAGATGAGCGTTTCGTCAAAACAAGATTGATATGCAGATGAGTGTAGTCCGCCAAATCAACCGTATTTTTTCCAAAAACTTCTCAGGAAAGGTGCTCGGGCTCAATTTACGGTCAAACCGAGTTGACTTCCAAGCCTCCTTGAGGCAAACAACTACATTTTATAGACGGTGACACTCTAGAGAACTTCTGTGGGACTAAACAAGGGACCACCCAAGGAATGTAAACTCGGAAGCACCAATATGCGAACACTGATAGTTTGATTCACTTGCATCATTTAGCCGTTGGAGATACCATAAAAGGGTGTTTTCTCCCGTCATTTTGTGGCTCATTTCTATCTATTCTTCCGTTTTTAAAAACCGTGATAAAGGCCATCTACGGCAACTTCGTTCTCGTGAGTATAACCTCATTTCCAACATCACTGTTTTGATCCACAACCTATGTTTGACGTAAAAAAACCTTCGTATGATATCCGGATGAACCGCCATCTAGCTTAAATAAAAAAACACTATGTTGAGTACAGGCGTACACCCATCAGCCTGCTGTTGATAAATTAGATATCGACGTTGCTGGATTTAACATTCAACAGTATTTCAATTCCACCTGCAGTACCAAGTTTTATTTGTCAGCCTCGAAAGTCGGTTTCTGTGTTTACTTTTTCATATGCTGCTGCCGGGTATAGTATAGTATAGTGTGGTATAGTATAGTATAGTATAGTATAGTATAGTATAGTATAGTATAGTATAGTATAGTATAGTATAGTATAGTATAGTATAGTATAGTATAGTATAGTATAGTATAGTATAGTATAGTATAGTATAGTATAGTATAGTATAGTATAGTATAGTATAGTATAGTATAGTATAGTATAGTATAGTATAGTATAGTATAGTATAGTATAGTATAGTATAGTATAGTATAGTATAGTATAGTATAGTATAGTATAGTATAGTATAGTATAGTATAGTATAGTATAGTATAGTATAGTATAGTATAGTATAGTATAGTATAGTATAGTATAGTATAGTATAGTATAGTATAGTATAGTATAGTATAGTATAGTATAGTATAGTATAGTATAGTATAGTATAGTATAGTATAGTATAGTATAGTATAGTATAGTATAGTATAGTATAGTATAGTATAGTATAGTATAGTATAGTATAGTATAGTATAGTATAGTATAGTATAGTATAGTATAGTATAGTATAGTATAGTATAGTATAGTATAGTATAGTATAGTATAGTATAGTATAGTATAGTATAGTATAGTATAGTATAGTATAGTATAGTATAGTATAGTATAGTATAGTATAGTATAGTATAGTATAGTATAGTATAGTATAGTATAGTATAGTATAGTATAGTATAGTATAGTATAGTATAGTATAGTATAGTATAGTATAGTATAGTATAGTATAGTATAGTATAGTATAGTATAGTATAGTATAGTATAGTATAGTATAGTATAGTATAGTATAGTATAGTATAGTATAGTATAGTATAGTATAGTATAGTATAGTACAGTACAGTATAGTATAGTATAGTATAGTACAGTACAGTATAGTATAGTATAGCTTGTCTCTAACAAATATTTTGTTCTGCTTTACATTCAATTCCTGCTCTCATAGGTTCGATATAACCTCAGTCCTGTTAGAGAACGAATGAGATGTACGCTATACACAGTTTGCTACACCTGAGGCCAGACGGGAATTATGTACGAGACTGTCGTCCACCTTACTAAGGAATGCTCCCATGATATTCAATCCAGTATGCATGACCGTGCCTAGATGATATCAGAAATTTTGAAACAGATTCTACGGGAGTCCAAATTCATTTCATCCCGTTTACGGACGATCCGTTCTTCTTACCGTGGCTTAAACACTTTACTTAGTGCTTCCCAGTATGAAATAAATCACCGCTAACGCGTCAATGCAATCTCGCAGCCATCATGTTCGAACTGATGTCCATCTGTGAATAAAATTTGTCCCCTTTCATAAGCGTCCACATGGAACAAATTACAAACTGAAGTAACATCAAATAACTATTATACCACTTCCAACTTCAGACTAAATTTCCATCTCGTGCACGAAATACAATATCACTCACGGACTCATGTCACATGGTCTAACTAGCCTACTGTTTTTTTCAACCAGAAAATAACCGTTTCTTTATCCCCCTTGACAGCTGCTCATCTGAATAAGCTCATTTATACTCGCCTTCTTCGCCGCCCCCAAAGTAGTCATCGCACGTTGCCCCACGTGCATCCTACTATCTTATTGTTCTTGCTACACCCCAAACCGATCAGATTTCATAGATGTCTTCTCGGAGGCGCAGGTCGTCGCCAACTATGGAAAACTGTGAACCTGTTAGTCCAAAACACACCCAACAGCCTGCTTAGGTCACGGACAGATATCCTTGTGAGTAGATTTTCTATTCACTGATAAACTATAGATGATGTAAACTCGATTTTTGCGAGTGTTTATCAAACAACGTAGTTGCTTCAAACCCTTCCAGTTTCCTCATCCTTAAGTTAAGAATAAAAATTTTGACGACCCGACTGACGTCAAACCAAACTACTGCGAATTTCGATGGGTGCAATGCAAACATTTACAAATTTAGTTATGGTGCTCGCCTTTTGAATTGAAACCATACTCCAACTTTGTCTACAGATCCAAATAGAGGTGAAAACTTGCTTGATTCCTTAGTTCAATTTCACATCCAACCACAAAAACCAACCAAGCGGGAATGCTAATATTTTCCGTTGTTTACGTACTGATCAATCACCCACTCGAATTCATCAGAACCCTCCATGTTTTTCCTGTCAAAATTACCTGTAAACTGATCGCTTCAGCTGTTAATTATTTCACTGAAGAAAACATGAGCGTAAATTTGAAAAAAATAATCGTTGGTTTGAAAAGAATCGTGCCTTAAAAATGAAGACTCATATTAGCGAAATACACTCATTTGCAAATAAATTTGATTTTGCGAGGGACCACCTGGATCTCAGCTGAATCTCTCATTTGTGATGTTTCCAGGTAACTGAATGTGCTGCAACAGGCCGCCTCATGTTTCGGCGCTACGATATTCGACAGATCGCGATGCATGTATACACGCATACGGTTCTCTGGTGTTGATGTGGCGCAAAATTCACTTCGACGGGGAATTCAACGGGTTGAAGTAGGTTGAGCCTAATAATAGACATTACGCAACACACTGTCAAACAGTGTTATGAATGTATTTACTCCCTATGTGGCTGATTAGTGGAAGGTAATGCTAGAAAAATAAACCTGCTTGGATTTCCAAAGACATCCTACATTGTCAAGAAACCGTGTGATTTGGACAAATAGCTTATCTCTCGAAATCCGGACACTTTGTTGATTCTGAATGTCCATCGGGTAATCCGGGATAAATACATATGTGAACCAATTTTTATTCCACAGACTTCAAGTTTTGTAGACGAACTTCCGATCGGAGAGTTTAGTGTATTCCTTATACTACATACTTGGTCATATAAACTCTCGTCCAATGTTATAAGATAACATATGTGGAGTTTACTTACTTCATTGATTACCCGTAAGAAAACGCGTTGTTTTGACAGATGAGTTACTAGGGATTTATATTTGTGAAATTTTTGTGGTCGCTTCCACCTTGAAGCTGAAAACTAAGATGACTTGCTTGTTGTTTCCTCTAGTGTAAACATAGCTACCAGGTAGCAGGACAATAAGGATTTCGAAGTATTTGTTTTTCACGATGTAGTCGATTCTTTATAAACAAACGTACAAGTAGCACTTCGTGGTATGTTTTTCGGAATTCAGAAGCGACTCAGATTTGCCATACAAACCATATAGTGCCTGCCTGGTAAACAAGCCGTAAAAGAGATTTTGGAATAAACCTCATCTCGGCTAGTCTAATACTTCTATGCAATTTACCGCGATATATCGTATATCATGCCAATTAAAAAGTGAGGCGCCCCGATCAAAAACGAGTGATTCAACAGGGTTCCAGGTGAGTCTCTCGCCAAACCAAATTTGTTTGCCACTGAGTGTATTTCGCTAATTTCGTGCAGTTTGTGGCACAACCACCAACCTATTGCTACGCACTACTACGCTCCACAATAACGCACTGATGATGTCACCTCGATTGGTGATGAAACGGTTGCAATCAAATTGCCCAGCTCAGCGAACAAGCCAACGACCACCGGTTTGTGTTCAATTGGAACGCGAGGATGACGGAAAGTTAGGGAATGCACCTATCTGATGAGCCCAATTAAGGCTATCCCGGTCATGGGCCGTCGAAAAATTTTCAGCAACCTTGTGAGTAGTGCATTATAGAGATTCATATTGTCTGTTGTAGGGAATTCAGAGTTTCGTTACTTCCGAAATATAGGAGAACGCCGTTTGTGTAACACATAACAGACACGATCATATCCACAATCCATGTCTCTTGTACAGGTTAAAGCATTTTGCTTGGATATCCTCCGAATTTTTAATTGAATCTTACTTGCTTTCAGTGTTATGGTGCAGTAAACACAAACTCGCGAGAACTGTGCATAATTTATTGTCATGTTAAAAAGTTCCTAATCAATTTACGGCAGTGGAAGAAATTAACAATTTATATTTAGTCCGTTGAGGTTCAACTGCCTTTTTCTTTTTAGGAAATACGAATTTTAGCACCAAGGTGCCCAGTCTTTTTTAGTCCAGATTGAGAACGACTATCATCTACATAATGATTTAGTGTATTTTCCGGTTCATGATTTGTTACAGAAGTGAGAGGCGCTCTTCGCTTGGCCTCAAATATATCGGGAATATCTATGCGTCTGTATGAATGAATAGGCAGTGTTCTCTTACTTGTGACCTTACAAGATTACTCGTGCAAAGGTGATGCTACTGATTGGGAGGCACGCGAATAGTATGTGTTGTTCGCAGAATTTCGTTTTGCGTCGACTGAAAAATGGAATTCAGTTGCGGAATTCGTGGGGCCACTTTGCAACATTTGCTTGAATTTGACCGACGAATGAGTGGAGGCAATGAATCTCTAGGAAGACTCGTTCGGGAGAAGATCTGTGTCCAGTTTTTGTAACTAAGATGCAGATTAGAGTTTTGCCTCCCGGTTCAATGATCTGTAACCGGTCAGTTGGCATTTCCGAATAAATAACTCCGCAGGGAAGGCCTTCTTCCTTCTACTCGTAGTACTGGGTTTTGCTGCGTCATTCTGACTGCTCATGTTTGGCTATCCTGATAGATTTTAGGACAAAATTCTAGCTGTTGCAACAAGTATAATCGCTGCAGCACTCAAACCTCACTCATGATGGAAGTGTTAAGTCGAGCAGCAATGATGTCGGTGAATGAGTCCTGATTTTTATGTAGCCCTGAAAGTTTGAAAAACATGCTCCGCCGGGGTGGTACAAAGGATGACAAAAAAGATATACGACATTGACACCCAATATCCGAAGTCCTCGGGGCTGTGTTATTAAGGCAAAACATCTCCCACAAACTTACATGTAAACACAGTTCCGGCACGAGACTTATCATTCGTAGCTTTTTGATTCGCTTTTGCCATGAGTATATTTGCAGTGTAACACTTGGTATCTATCCTACACTCTTCGAGGGTTGTTTTTTCGCCCTCAGTCAGTGTTTGAAACAGAAGTGCGGGCAATTTTACAAGCTCACGTTAGCATGTTTGAGGGGTAGGTTCACTCGAAGTGATTCCTTACTTACTTCTGAGCTCCATGATTGATGGGTCATTGACCAGTAACACTTTACTGAATCTGCATACAACCTTATCGTGGCAAGTCAAATCCTAAGGAAAAGGTAACCAGATTCCACTTTTCATGATAACTATATTCTTACATCTCTCACACTGGAAGTTGATGGATTACTAGCTGACTGAATCCGTGCAGTTCAATATAAATTCCATCATATATTTTAAACTTTCATAACCTGTATACTCATGACTGATATGTCCATATCATGCCCTTTACACGTGTGCGCAAATCCGATTTCTCTTGGATTTCAACTCTTGCTTTATTGTGAATTATGTTGCACTGGCAGCCTGGTGTTCCTCTAGGGTAACCTGATCGCTGTGCCTTGATTTCTTTCTTTCCAGAGGTCACGTGGCTCAAGCTCAGACGCAGACAATTTGCCCAAAAATTTGCTTGTTTATTACATTAGGTTAAATGTCGATTTCGAACAAACTGCTTTTCCTTACACAGATTTGAGCGAAATGTGTTACCCTTAACCGCAAAAGACTTTATTTGGTACCACAAACTTGTACTATACTACTCGACTAAAATACGGGACACAGTAACTCGATACAGTCTAATGCATTGAGAAAGGTGCTCATTTTAACCACTGCGCTGGTAGATGCTGTGTCGTTTTAGTTGTTCCAAAATTTGATCGGTATCCTCCCTTTGATCACGAATACTTTGATCAGCCACTTTTACGCAACCGCCCTTAAGTTGCCCCAAGCAAACGATTGATGTTTTGTGGTTTAAATTAACATGCTTTCTAATGACACTATCTCTTAGTGACTGTATTCCTCATAGACGCTGTATTTCTGTGCAAACTTTGGAAACTTGTTTTTCAGGATCCAAAAGCCGCACTCTTATGGTGCGTGTGAATATACTTACAAAGACTGTTGGTAATGTGAGGAGATTTTGGAATTTTTGTGGAGATTTCACCCTGTAAGTGAACCCCTATGACCTCATGATGTGGATCCCGTGATTGAAAGATGAACGGCACTATATTCCGGTCTGGGTGACAGTTGATCACACTGCTGATCAGCCACTCGTGACCAAACAGTTAAGTGTTCAAACTACTACCCAGGGGCCGTGGATTCGAGAATTTTCAGGAGTTTCCCGAGAAGCGCACTGATTCCGAATAAGAATGAAACAGCTTCCAGGCTGTTTAACGTACACTGGCCTAATTTACAGGTTGAAATCTCCACAAAATACTTACAAAGATACCAGAAACCTGTGATATGACTCGTAAAATCCTTCCGTCAGCCTTATATTTGGCTGCGGTTAGTGCCGACCTCGTCACTTATTTTGTCTAGGTCCTTTATTGCACTCCAATTCCTTGCTAAAATTTCCCACTGCATTCAGTAAGAAAATGGGGGCATGTGAACTAAACGAACACTCCATATTCATATATATGACAATATCCTGAGGTGCACGGGATAAGGGTGAGTTGTTACGACACGGAAACGAAAGGAAACAAAAGCCAACAAATACTACGAAATGCGCCAGCCAATAAGCGCAGGATCTTGGAACAAATTTACATTTGATATCACATTTATTAGTACAGACGTTTGTTTATCTTTCGAAAGTAGAAACGAAAACCACCTCATCAAATGTAGCTGCAAGTCAGAACTCAATGCGCTTTCAAAGCATGCCACCCGGGTTTAAAGGCAGTACACAAATCTCAGTTTATGGTGACCTACTCACTTTTTCTGTAAATCTGGCGGTAATATTAATGACAATGTACACAATTATTGCTGGTTTTAATGTTACTAAGCAGACTCTATTCGTATCCTTCCGAGACGTCATTCGAATTTTTAGTCTACCAGTTTCTACTGTGATTTAAAGGTTGAAGTGTAATTCTCCCAAAGGATGTGCATCATCCTACTGCATGTCAGCATTCTACTGAATCAGAGAACAAATGCGTCTACCATTCTTTAGCTCGAAAACGGTAGCAAAAATTTTTCATCATCACAGTCCTCATAACTCCTTGCATAATTGCTTGGCAAATGCTATCACGCAATTTTTCAAATTTAGGTTGACGTTGCACGGAACCATTGACTCTGTTTTTCGGCATTGCTTTATCTTTGCACACATGTGGACGGGAAGTCTTGGGAACTCAGTGAGCAAGGAAACAAGGAATGCTGAGTGTAAACTGCGTTACAGAACACAATACGTACAACATGGCGTCGTGGACTACCATGCCACAATTTAGACGCTGCTGCCATAAAACTAAAAGTTTACTGTGTCCGTTATACTCAACACACATTCTCATTTTATGAGGCAAAAAGAAATTTAGGCTCCCGAATTGCTGGAGCGAATGGAGTCCGTGTTTAATGGTTAAAGCAGAATTTGTAAGGATACGTGACTATTTGTATTTTCCGCGGAATACACTCTTTTAGCAGGTGGTTAGTTGTACAAAGATGTAAACATAGGTTGATCAGACGAATGTGTTCAACGAGAATGTTACGTTTCCGGTGAGAATGTTGTTCAGTGTTGTAGGAGGAAATTGTGCTGATGAACGGTTGCGTAACCAGCTGAAAAGACTAATTTAAGATACGGTACAGAAAATAATCTAACCTTGTTTATGGAAGCTCCGGTTAAAAGTAGGGAAATATCAACTAGCATCCTCAGGGAATTCTATGACAATTCTAAGGAGTTGTTAGCCGACATGCGTGAATGAAATGTGAACAATAAGAAAGTAATAGTGGTTGCATTGGCAATTGGGGCATCGCAGTAAGTTTATTTGACATAATTCTACTCGTAAAGTTGTCGAGAACCCCCAGAATGTACACTACCCGTTTAGTCCCTTTGAAGTCTGGTCATGATATATATTTCAATGTTCTGAAGATCGCGGCCTTCTAGAAATAGTGTGATTCTAAACTGGGGAGGGATATATATTAGTGCGGTCTGGATCCCCATGTGACAAATGAGGGACTAGGAGCGCAGTAGTGGAACAGTGAAACATGCGAGAGACAGTGGTTACCTGTCCACATCCTCGAACCACCACATCAATAGATGTTCCACACTAATGCACTCGACGTTGGCGCGATGTCACGTGAGGCGGGCTTGTGAAACATTAAATTGAGCTAGACTATCGTAAACCAGAGATTCATTTGGACTCATTTGTGTAACCAGGAAAAGCGGTTTCAGTATTCAAATTTTTGCACTTCGAAAATTGTGTTCAGATTGAGTTCAAGTAGGCCATACGTTTCACGAAAGCTTGGAGACTACCAGGTAGGCCCAGGCGAGGCCTGACAAGGTTCCTGCAAACTTGAGAGTTCTGCGCAAACCAACCAATGGTAGATCACTAGCATCCACACCGTCTTTATCACAAGCCTGGGATAAATGAAATATGCTTTTTTGCTGTGAATAGCAGCATAATTCACATCAGCCCCATTTAACGGCTATTGTGTGCAGGTACAATGTCAATTCATAGGACGCAGCGAAAGAAACGCTTATGTTTGCCTTGTTCGAATCACTCGTCTGAGTTTTCTTCCAAATTACGGAAACCTATTATCTTCTGAGACATCCTTTCACTTTACGGCCATTGTATCCTCTCCGCAGGAAATGGACGACAAATGAGTACTTGGCACATTGCTTCAACCTTGGAAACGAAACTTGCAATGTCATAACAGTAGTGAAGAACACAATTTACTCGACCCACAGGTAGGACGAAATTCCTAGATACCTCCTCAAAATATTTTTGTTTTTACACAGATGACTAACTGTGACACGTCAGATTTCGAAACGTTATTTGGAATAGTTTGGCGTTTCCTTGTCAACTCACAGTAGAAGAAGTGTTATACAGCCGCCCACATATTCCTGAGTGCTGTCTATGGCCGTTTTTCGCTAAGCTACTGCTAACAGTTTCTGGACACCAGTTGGAAAACACTTCGCTAAATCAAGCTATTTTTAGCAAATGGTCAGAATTTTTCACGTGTATACGGAGTTATACATATGTAACTTTATTGTTTTCAGAGGCTGTCTTGAGTTTACTGATGTGACTGACCCACAGAAGATCACAATACCTTGTCTCATTGGTTTGTTTATGATATGCTTTAAGTTGAGGCTTTCAATTCAACTATTTCACTAGTGGTGGTATTCTGGCCATTTTTTGAACTGATTAGGTTTTGTGAAGGTTTCTTGTTTTATTAAATGTTTCTTAGATTTGATTGTCCTGCCATCATTTTGTATTGCGTTGTGGTCTAGCAATTTTGGGTCTAACTGTTACGGGATATTTGTTTGGTACAACCTTGCGTGAGTGGTACGGAGGCGAGATCTAGGGAGCACAAATTTGACAACGTTCAAACAAAAGGCCTGTCTAAAACCAAAATCTCCCAAGGGACAAAAGTGGTCAAATGTTTGACGCATATGATGGCTCTCCATCTAAACACTACAGTAGCTCAAAGGGGGAAGAGTAGACATTCCAGTTTATCAAGGTGGACAAATCAGGCCCTAATTTATCCGCACAAATATCGGTTTACCAGTATGAACAAGTCTTGCTAACCTATCGTTTGGCAAGATACAGTCAAGGAAAATGAAAGACAAAAACAAGTAGGTACGCAGTGGGACCGAATAATTTTGGCAACTTGGCGTTATGCTCGTCTGGAACAGGTGATCCAACTCCTTCTATAACTGTTGAAGCTACAAGGTTAGGAGATCAAGTATAGCATGAAAGACCATATAATCTAAGTGATTTGCTGAACGTCTTCAGGCTGATCTGGTGTAACGGTGATAATACTGATCGGGAGGCACGCGAATAGTATGTGTTGTTCGCAGAATTTCGCTTTGCATCGACTGAAAAAGGGAATTCCGTTGCGGAATTCGTGGGGCCACTTTGTAACGTTTGCTTGGATTTGACCGACGAATGAGTGGAGGCAATGAATCTCTAGGAAGACTCGTTCGAGAGAAGATCTGTGTCCAGTTTTTGTAACTAAGATGCAGATTAGAGTTTTGCCTCCCGGTTCAATGATCTGTAACCGGTCAGTTGGCATTTCCGAATAAATAACTCCGCAGCGAATGCCTTCTTCCTTTCACTGATAGTTTGAACCGTGGAATTTTGGTTACCCCAGTAATGTCCAAAGTTTCTATTCTATATCCGGTCGAATGTTTTGTTCCTTTCTTATTCACAGCAGCTCACTTTGTGTGAAATCAAATATTAGTGGTCGAAATGACTTGCGTCCCATTTTGCTACATTTACGCAAAGGGACCATCAAAACTAACCGTTCTAAACTGTGCGTGCATCGCGTTCCAAAATTCCCGTTGTCCGGTTCATGCAAATCCTCCTTTTAAATTTTATGGGGCTCCATAAAACCTCTTGTGAATGTGTAAATTAATTATGATTTCTTTTCTCTGGTTGGTTTAAATGGAAAATTGTTTGAACTTCCAGAAACAGCCACACACGCTAGGCCCCTTCTATGTTCCACGCGGAAATTTCAGTGAGCTGAGGCACGAACGGCAGTTTTCGTGAATTCGGTGGGTGTGCTCCACATTCATAATAAAGCTGGTGGAAAGGTTCCTATTACAACAACTTCAAAGAGTAATCGTTCGGTATCAGGCATCGTCACTTTGAAGCTGCCATGAAGCCCGAAATCCACTTACCGCTAGGTTCTCCAATACAGACTAGGGGCGATTTTATCACAACTATCCTGGGAATGGAAAGAATTTGATAACTGTCGGCCAGTTGTTAACGCAAAACTTTGAAAACAAAAGCTATGGAATTACTAAAATGAAAAATATATCGCATGACCTGGAACAGTCTTCCAATTGAGACAATGTTTATCCATAGTCTAAACGGATATGACTGAATTGGTGGACATTACTAATAGCTGACACATTAACAGTCATACTATCCGAATTTTTATGTTATGGATTTGGACATAGTGTAGCGTGTCTAAAAATACGTTATCCCGATCGGGCGATGTGCCGAGCAGGATTTTAATCCCCCATTTCAATTAGAAAATCACAACGGGCGCAGTAAAAGAAAGTGAGTGTACAGTGGTCAAAGAAAGTAATATGATATTCTAACAAGACAACCATCTCGTAAAAAGGTGACCACCATACCGCTACATAAGTCTGTCAGTTTGATCAGTTTGCTTGTTTGCTCTGAGTGTGTCGTGCGCATAACGATACAGATTCAGTAGATCCTACACGAGTCGTACGAGTGCCATAGTAGAAGAATACGGGATTTTCGAAAAAAAACATTGTTTCCATTGTCAGTACTAACCAGAATGACCCGAGTACGGCACAACACGTTGCCCCGACGGGGCACTGCAAGGCACTGCATGGCGCTGTAATTCAAATTTGCGTAAACTCTGGGTTATGTGTATACTCAAAAATGGTAGCAGATTTTCCCAGGCAGTTGAAAAAACAAGGCAGAAAACTTTTGGAGTTCGGGATGACTTTATAAAGAGAATTTGGATGCGAATGGAGAATTTTCCTGTGTGAACTACTTTCAAATTTTCAACTTTATCTCCGCGCCTCAACCCTTTCTTCAGTGCAAACTCATCGCCCCAAGCAAGGAAGCGTGCATCCATTTTTCCAGTCACTGCAATCTGCTTAAATTGAATATATTTACGGCTTCACCTCAGCCGTTTAAAAAAAATTCGCCGGTGCGATAAGCCTTTGAAGTCAGCATTGGATCAAGCAGAACCAGTTAAAGAAGTTGCTAAATTATAATGACGAGTTGCATAGCAAGTCATTGCAGGAGGGGTGAACAAGAAGAGGCTCCTGAGTTGAAGGTGCCAGACGAATTAACACTGAGAGAGGAAAAATTCAGGCAGAAGACCAAAAGACGTTCCTGGTGATGGTGACAGAATTGTGTTGAATCTCGTAAGATCTACTGATCCAACAGCGTTACCAAGTTTAATTATGGTTCGGAAGAGTCTCTGTTTTTCCGATATTTGTGGTGGAGTATTTATAGGCTTCTATGAATAAAGTACGCATATAATTTCATTCTGCTTTTGTTCACAACAGTATTAGTTCCCTCATTTCGTATCCAGAAAAGAAAAATTAGTAGTCGAATATTTCCATCCCCTCTATTGGGGCCATTTCGTACTGGATAGAATATTATTTAGATTCGAAACGAGATTTTGTGCGTACCACCAGATGAAAACCGCACTGAGAGTAGTTTGTTGAGTATCAAAGGCCCTATAAATTAACCGCGCTCTTTGTTTTGTCCGGTTGAATCACAGTCTACCAAATCAAACTTGATAATCGATTTCATACACTCGCATTAGTTACCTGAAGAAGAAGTTCACACACAGGCAGAAATTCATTCACTGTTGCAAAAGGTTTGCCAGGTTTGCTCCTGACTGCAGGCCACTTGGTGAACCATTACTTTTTAGTTGGTTTCCGAAGAGAAGAACGCAAATTTTATCAGCTAGACTGAAAGCAAATTGGCTTGTTGAACAGAGTGCGCTCGCGACGAGCCTCCTGTGAACTGTTGATGTGATACGGTCCTCACCGAAGAATGGAACGGTATATACCTAGATGCGATTGGTTTCGTCCAATTGCTGAGCGTATCTTGTTTTCGAAATGTACTAGAATATTTGTAGATTGGGTACGTGCGTTGGTGCATGAACAGAGGTTCGTTGATCTGTCAGCCAGCTCGTCCACTGGGTACCCTGTTGTCATCACGCGTTTCCCCGTCCTTTCATTACACTGGAAGTTTACCTAACTATCGTGTTCGAAATGGAGGATCCACAAAATAGCACGCCTATTTAGATTTCATCGCTCTGCATTGGCGCGACATAAACAGTAAACCTATCGGTTTCCGTCTGATTCAGTCTGAGTAACTCATCGCAATCAATTTTACGCTTCTCAGTTCACCACGCATCACACTCTCGCACACTTAACCATTGACGCTATTATAAATTCAAAAAAAGCCAGCAATTGTATAAGATCAAGTAGGTGACAAACCCATTAACCCCGTTATAATGATTTTCAGAACTCTTTCCGAATCCAGGGCAACACTACTGCGATCGACAGTGAACTATAAAACAGGCCGAAATTTCCATACATCTTCCTACTTCAGCTGCTCTCTCCTATATTTAAAAGATGCTACCTTAAGCCACCAGGAAAGCTCAACCTGCCATTCCCTGGATCCTACGTAAGCCTCAGTCAGATCCGCGTCCTGATTCTGTTCCTTCAGATTTCGGTTAGTCATCCGTTGTTCTAGTGAACATATACACTAACTTGTAGAACAACTTGGCATTGACGGGTGAGTCAACCGAAATCAGTTGGATCTCTTGTTCCTGATAGTCCTCAATTGAGTCTGCTGCATCAAAGCCATCTTAAGGTTCAGGTGAAACGATACTATGGTTCAACACAACTCGTAATATCTACGAGAAATCTGGGTAGCCCATCATCAGTTTCACCTCATTAGAGACTCCTGAACTGACCCGCTTCCCAACTTCTTATCAAACCTATTTTCCACTTGAATATCAGATGGGATGTATGTTAGAGCTAACACTCACTTGTGAAGGGCGGCCATCTGCAGTTCACCCCAGTGCCTTTGTGCAGCATATTCAGTTCGGAAGTGATCGATTGAGAGAAAATTCGACTGAGTCTCCGGTAGAAATCATGGGACGGCCTGGTGCAGCACATTCAGTTGCCTGGACACATCACAAACGCAAGTTCCAGCTAAGTTCCATGTGAGTCTCTCGCAAAATCAAACCTGTTTTCAAATGAGTGTATTTCGCTAATAAAAACCAAGAGATTCCCCTAGGATTAGGGTAAGTTCCCCGTGAGAGTTATACTTCTGTCCAAGTGGGTATATTTGTCCTATTTAAAATCCTGTTTTTTCTGCACATTAGGAGGCAGAGCGAATGACATCATGTCGATACAAATCTTTGCTTCTGATGTTTGCTAAACGGATTAAGAAGCATCACCGCAGGTCACGTGCAAACTCAGAGTGAATCTAACCATTTTCATTGAGTTACGATGATGTGTTCGTAATGTGTGAAGGATGTGGAATTTCAGTCAGAATTTCGTCTCATTATTGAATCCAAGCAGATACCAAATAGCCTAAAGGCATTGGAGCATTGTTTCAACCTTACTGGGAATCAGAATCAATGCAAACCTAATAAATCACCAAGGCACTTCAAACCCGTTTCCTCCCAACTTTTAGTTGAACATCAAACCTCCGATACCGGAGGCTATCAGCTGTATGATCAAGGCTCACTTACACAACATATGGTGCTACCCACCCGTCCATGTTGGAATTTACATAATACGCTCGCATGTGGACTGTCTGCAGAATGTCGACTTTCTAGATGAGTGATTTACAAAACTCGAGTTAGTTCTTCCTCTCTACTAATTGCAGCCCGTTAACAGAGTAAAGATGACCGAGGATTTCAAACCAGATATTGTCATGGAATTGAAGCCGACAAGTGACACCCAGTAATATTTTACTGCTGCTTTGTCTTTAATGGGAATAATCACAAACAGCTATTTCCTTTTACTGTTTTCTTCCCACTTGGGAAATTCTAACTTTTGGAAACTGGTAAGGATTATACACACATTTGGTTCTGTGGCCTGTAGCTCCGTTGTTCTGAAGCTGTTTGAATGAGGCTGTCCTCTTAATTAGAAGAACGGCACCCTGAAGGACTAGCTGGCATCAATTCGCCGACCGCGTTCCATACCAAAACAAACTGTGTACATGTTTCACTCCTTCATTTCAGCAGTGAACTGAAAAGCTGATGCTGAACTACTGCTGATGCTAAGAGGTAACATTTATTGCATATTCTGTCTTGGGTACTGACATATTCGGAATTGCTTTCTTCCTTCCTCTGGTTTACGCCGGATACACGGCGTTCAGGTGGACTTAGGTTTAGTTTGGCGGAAACCACAGGTGGCATTGCCTCATTAACTTGACATAACTTGACAGGTAAATAAAATCACACCACTGCCTAAACTCCACGTAAGCAGTAATTTATCCCAACTGTGCAACGGCTAAATTGACCTCATCCGTGGTACTGACTTCACGGGTCTCACCTCCTAGAAATTGTTTACACGGCTTTTGTCATCAAATCTGGTTCACATCGTTCTTCGCACAAATTCGCTTTTTTTAGATTTTCTTTTATCGTCGCAGATATTCCGATAATATTTAAGAAACGGGGCATTTCAATGCGTCAGAGGATAGAGAACTGACACCCGAGATATGAAGGTTACTTCCACTGGAGCACTGTTGATCGACCAAACTCATTTGATATTTGTGTTTTTATTGCCCAGCAAATACTAATTTTGTCTGCCATTCTGACAGGTGTTTGGTCACCAAAGTTGTGCTTCACGCGGTTTGTGGCTTATCAGTAAAAATCATGCAAATAAGCTGTCGACATGTTGTAGGCGTAAGCGGTTACTCTTTGTAGGTGTGTGTACGTGTTTGTGCGTGAGTGTATCACTAGTGTTTTCGCACTCCTATGGCACTGGATTTGCACGCAGAACTTACAAATAGGGTCAAATAGTTACACGAGCTCGGGTAAGACCTCTCTGCACACACCTCCACAGAATACGTCGAATAACAAGATGATAAGGTAGGGAGAACTGATGAAAAAAACAACCGCCAAGATACGAAAACGGCCATATGTCGTGGGGCATTTCGGCTGGTCCTGAAACAAACTAGAAAAATTTAGCCTAACCAGCTGCTTTTTCAAAATGCCACGTAGCCAAGGCCACTCATATATATCTTCACAGAAGTGCTGCCCGCGTTGTTCTTCGAGTCCTTCATAACTGATTGGGAAATTCTAGTAAGCACTGACTCTGGTATCTTCAAATTAAACCTTCTATGCGTAACTCAGTCTTTATGCATGCCCATTCAGTCCGTCACGTATTATCTCACCCACAATAATAAATCTGGTGCTTTCATAAAGGAAACTACTCACAACGTTGCTGGAAACTCCTCGACAGCCCACGACCAGTTTCGCCCTTCTTGGGACTCATCAGGTAGACGCAATCCCCGAGTTTCCGTCAACCTTGTGTTCCACCTGAACGAAAACTGCACGAAATTAGCGAAATTCCGAAACCATCCTGCTGCGTTCCAGGTGAGTCTCAAAAAAAAAACAAAAAGATGTATGCAAATGCCTGCATTTCGCCCATTTTGTGCGATTCGGTTCCAAGTAGAACATAAGGTTGACGCAAACTCGGGAACTGCGCCTACCCGGAGAGCCCCAATAAGGGCGAAACAGGTCGTGGGCTGTCGAGGAGTTTTCAGCAAACTTGTGAGTAGTTTACTTCATGAAATATCTCGAATATCATGCCAGCCAAATCATGAGGCGGCCTGTGTGCAGCACATTCAGTTGTAGAATATCACAAACCAGAGATTCACTTGAGTCTCTTGTGGGAACCAAACTGATTTGCATATGAGTGTATTTCTTGAAATGCGGTATTTTATTCACGCAATGTGTCAAATCTCCTGTTCGTGAGTTGTAATTGGTCCAACTTCATTCCGGTTGGAGACCGCAATTTCCATGCTGAAAAATCCAAAGTGTTCCTGTAGAGTGGTGTTTGACTTCAACAACAATATGAGTGTAATACCTTGTCATCAAGTAAATACACGTGTAAATAAGATGAAGCTTAGACAATAGAGCCAGCTGGTATACCATTGGTGAATACGAAAATCGCTTCGTACATTTGTGAGGTCTTTATGGATAATATTTAAATCGGCTGGAACGAAGGAGTTTTGATTTCAGGTAAAAGACGTGAATTTCTACGCCAACGATAAAGCGTCACGAACGAATACGGTTCGGTGCATTTTCAGAGATGGTTGTGTTTGATATGTTGACCTTGGAGATAATGCGCACTACCCAGATTGTTTTGCTTAAACAACCCAGTTTCAAACCTACTGTCATTGGATTTCTGTGTGAATAAAACAGAAAGTCCTCACTGAGTTTTTCATCATCCTTGTCTTCAGGTCATGTTAAAAGAACGTGATGATCCCCTTTTCGGTCTATAGATCCTGTGTACTGTAGAGATGTGGAACAAAAGTCTAGTTTACGTGTGATGTAAAAACCAACACAAAAGAGAAGTACGATACCACCAACTCTAATTCTACAGCTGGGGTGTACGGTCACTCATAGGAAATAGGGCGATGTCTAGTAGCGAACAAACAAACAGGAGCTGACCCTACCATTACTAGTGACGAAGCAAAGATGGGTTAACACGCCTGGCTTCTATATTGTTATTCGCCTCCAGGTAGATTGAGTTACATAGCCAGACTAATGCTGTGTGGCCTAGAGCTGTTAAATTTGACTTCTAAATGGCCTATGGGGCCGGGGGATACAGGTTAGGATTCCTTAATTATATATGTAGCAAGCATCAAGTGGATGAGGAGGGCCCCAAGTCAAATTAATAAAAACGACACTCTGCGCAGTTAAATGAGAGTCCTTTCGAATACTCCGTCCAAAATAGATGCAAATATTTAACTTCAAATTCTGTCACCTAGACGTGTTACTACTTTATTTTTTTGTGTTTGGGCTACTGAAGGGCGAAACATTTTGGGTTAGATGCACTCAAAATGGATGAATTCCGTTTTGGAGTAATGCACACTTGTTAGGTTAGAATTATTAGTTTCCCCGAAAAATTGGGATTCATACCCCTGTTTAAGTTGTTGGGTCTTTTGTGATATTGTTAGTGAAAACAATATGTGAATTTCCTTTTTTTGTTTAGGGATGTACATTTGGTGCTTTTGACGGAGGATCCTTTTGGTGTTTCTTGTAGTTCATAAAATCCAGAAGGTAGCAAAATCCTTCCCCTTACGGTTAAAATGTCATAATGTGGTTTAGATCAATCAGCTAGAATCCTTTTGACAAGAAATGTCCTCCAAATGTGGAAGGCACGCCTAACCATCCAACAAAACAATTTGCTGAGGAGTTGATGTGGAATAATCTCGAGGTTATTTTCCAGCCTTCTCCCGGTTCTTCGTTATCAAACGAACGGAAAAGCATTACTCGGCTAAGTCTTCTTCTTCTCTATTAATAAAACTGGAAAATGCATTCCACAACCGGTTTCAATTTCAGACGTGTCTCAAAATATTTATAAAACAGGTGGCATTATTGACTTTCTGACTCATTCGTCCCTCGACAAACGGAGTTTTATAGCTAACTGATCTTCACTTTTCTGGTGTTTCCCACATTAGAAAAACAGCTCATTCTAAGTCATTCGCTCTGCTGGGTGTTGGGTTTTCACCTAGCACTGTTGAGTTTCCTGACAAGGAACTTTGCGTCACTGGTAGGTTGGGCCATCCCAAATATCAAAACAAAGAATTGAGTTCGACAGTCTGCGGTACTATTTACACAAAATAGGGAGCAAATAGACAACAAACCTCGATTGTCCATGTTTGTGCAGTTACAACGCGTGCATGTTTGTAACTGACCAGCACAATCGAGTGTTCAGATCCGCATACCAGACAACGGGGAGCGGAATGTCGGCTCGGCAGTGTGAGTTGCGACGTCCTGTTCCAAGGCCATTTTTATTATTCTGATTGGCGGTGCGGCCGCAAGGATTTCAGAATAGAACAGCTCAAAAACGACGTACGAACACAAATTGGCAAGTAGGTCGGCTTACACCATTCACAGAGAGTTTAATACACCAGTGTTGGACGGAAATGGCGTTTGTGTCATGATGAATGGCGTGTACGATGAGCAAAACGAGTCTAGATCAAGAGCACATGAACGGAGTGAGCAACCGAATGTGGAAATCGTCATGATGTCAAGGGAGATTCTGTACCCAGTGTCCCTAGTCCGCCAAAGTAAATCTACTATTGGATCCCATCCAAGTTGTTCACGAGTCCACACATGTATTCCTATTCCCTGATGGTAACTGCTTCACATAACTAGCAGGATGTCCGTTTCATGCCTAAATTTCGGCTACCTCCGTTCAATGATCAAAAAGCTTGTCCATGAAGAAGTAACGTCGCCTCATCAGTCGCAAAACCATTACATGCAATGTTGTGTATCATGCGTTTCCTATTACCTTATATTGGTTCTCTGTTATACTTACACACACGGCCCTTGTTTCTCCTCAGAAGGGAGGTGTGGCCGCAGTCTGACACTCGCACACAACCGTTTAAAAAGTCCACTTCTGCTTGTTTCCACCTTCACCCGGTCTCATCGTGGTCTCGTAGTTATTTGGCGATTTGCTCAGAATTACTCATCCTCATGATCCTGATTTGGAAGATCAGTCTCACAAATCCACATGGAGTCACGATCCTCATTCAGGGAGCCTTCCTTGTTTACTGTTGCAATTATTTTCGGTGAATATTTTTTGCTGTAGAGCGCGCTAATATACTGTCTTCGGCACTACACTTTCCAACCGTATATATGTAGTTAGATATAGGTATATCTATGTATGCAGACATATATATATATATATATTCACTTAGTTCACTTATTCTTTACTTTCTCGAGTATTCTGTGTTTTCACTAGATGACCCTGGGAAATTCGTCTCTGGATGTTGAAATTCTCGCTTCACATAAACGGCATCTTGTTCATTAATTGAATTCTATCCAGCATAACGGTGTAAGGTACTTCTTTCAGATATGAAATACAAGTTGAAATAATAAGTGTATTGATAAAACTAACTAAAACAAAGTGAAGACAAATTGCTTATGATTGAGGGCAGTAACAGGAGAATATATGGACTAGCTTCTGTACACGGCTGCAGTATATCTGGCTATGCAAAATCAACTGCTATGAAAACTTTCCCTGGATAAAACATTTCCTACTGACCAAAGGCACTTCAACGTGTTAAATCAACTATATTCCCTGTGATTATATGAAACGTTTTAAGGCAACAAACACTTACAGAGAAGAATTACAGAGAGACAACTTGTTCAACTCATACCTAAGCAACCAGCAGAAAATTGCTACCGGATGAAGACTTTAGACCCGACTGTACGGTAAACATTCAGTTAAGCACAACGCAATAATCTTTTATCGATTGATTCATCTTGACCTAATTACATTTGTTACCGTAGTTCGGACGTCACTCTCAGCCATATGGCTATCTCAAGCGCAGCCAACTTAAGGATTCGCAACTATGTCGTGGAATTTTTCACCTAAACAACTCTCGAATCTGTACTTCTGTACGGATGCCCGATGTTGCATGAAAATCAATTAGGTGCCGCAGGTTGGCACTAAAACTGGAATGTGAAGCAACTGCTAACTCGTCTGATTTGCTGAAATAAATCAGCACCGATCATCCTGCCGCAAGCTGTACAGCTAAACTAGGGCACGGTCTCAATAAGTAAATTTTTTTTGCTCTGAACAATGGTGTGACATTTTCCCTCGGAGACTAGGAAGTCTACATAAATGCATGTTTAGAACTGATGTTCTTTCCCAACAGCCACTGATTAAATCGGATGGTCATGCGACTATTTAATTAGCCATAATATGGATGAACGTGCTCCTATTGCCGAGCTATTCAAGATCCAACCACAGTCCTGTGTTTAAGTCGAAGTTCGGGGTCTTCCACGAGGATAGATGAGTAAGCATGCCACAATCTCTGTCCCCCAGTAACCAGATGATTATCTGGCCCGGTCAACGGCTAATTAGACCACAAAAGTCACGCCTCATATCGAATTCACTAGGTGAAGAACAGTTCGCCCTCTTGTGATTCAAAGAGTTCAAGAATCTGAAAATTGTGATGAGAGTTCGGAAGTGCAATTCCTCCGCTCTCACCTGATGAACTGAAACGCCTTTTCGGTTCAACAACCAACCACACCATTCGGTTAAACAACCGACGAAGCTGCAGACCAAGCAATTATCATACTGGACACAGGGCTCAATGATTATTGTCCGGTCTTCCGAATGATCGAAATTCCCACCTAAATCAATTAACTACCTTGGCAATTTGAAAATCAGGATTGGCGCTATGAGGAACGTTCTTTCAAATCCGGAGCTTCTAATTATATTGTTGAATAATTACAAAAGATGAATCCGTCTCATAAAATGCGCCTGGGATGCAAATTAAGAGAGATACAACTGCCTTCCTTTGGATGCACATTGATAGAAACTCACCAATAAAGGGGTCTTAATTTCCCGGGGATAAGTTTTATGGCTTTGATCAACGAATGCTGTTTTCAAGGAGATGCATCACACAGCCGGCTGAAAAATTCATTTTGAACCATAAGTGAACCCCGGTTTTTCGAATGCTGATTCTTGTCGTAGTCTGTTGACGACTCATTGTTGCTAAGTTTGCGTTTGTAATGTGAATACAGATGATACCAGACCACTTTAGTTTCACTAGAACATGGTTACAAAACTAGTCGAGTTTCGAAGCGACTCTAAAATTCAACACGATTGACAGTATGTCAACATACCGTTTAGAACACGTTCGGTGGCGACTTTTTGCTCTACTTACTAGGAAAGGAGCATACTTCTATCCCTATCGCCTTGAAACATCATTGGTACACGCAAAAACGAGTCCTCTTTCAACAACGCTGATTTCACTTGAAAGATCAAATATAAGCCGGCTGCCACAAGATGTTGCGTGAAATTAACTATCTGCGAGTGCACGGTCAAAACGTGATTGGGATGGAGAAATTCGTGTGTTCATTATTGTATATAGTTGCGGAGTTAAAACGACATGACATGGAGAACCATGACCTCGACTGTTCTAGGAAGGAATAAGTGGGCTTTCCGAAATCAGTCTCAGCGCCAATGCAGATAGAGAAGATGAGAAGGAAATTGGCGCTGTGTTCAGAACATCATATCTCATATATAGGTTGAGCTCGGGACGTCCACAAATCTGCGATACATGTAGAGCATTCTAGATTTGAGTGAACCCCGCTAATTCCCCAGTGTCCTCGATCATAATGGTTGAACATACATGACGAGGTTTCCAGAACCCAGTTTTGTTCGGGTAGGCGGAAAAGCAGGGGTTGTTCCAAAGGCACCAGAGGTGATGGTAAATAACCCAAATAAAAACTGCGAGGCAAATGTTCATCCGCATCAAATACAGTGCGAAGAAAGCAGGGAAATGGTGAGCGTTGTGTGAAGCACTGAGTTTTTCCGAATTTTGATGGGGTAACACAACGTTATTAAACCAGAGTATGTGCGATGTTTCAGTCAGTGGAGGCAAAATTCGGAAGTATAGGATTCCAAATCGCAAACAAGCATTAAAAACCGACAAGTCAGACTGACAGCTCCTATTTCCAAGAAGTCATTTGATTTAAGAGATACGCCTACAACTGCCGCGGTTTTTTACTGCACCGTGTTTGCTTCTGCCTTTATCAGCTGGGACGAACTAATTTGCAACATCTTGCTGGTATTTGTCGAGTGGGTCATACTCTAAATTCCTTTAAAATGTGTAGCGAACAGTATCTTATGCGGACGAAAAGATTCTCATAGACCCTCGTGAATGACGGAATAGAACATTTAAAATCTTGATGGAAGGATCAAAAGGGAAGCTGGAATCAGAATTGCAAATATTAACCAGCTATGTCCACAAATGGCCATGCAAACAGATTTCTGTCTAAGTGCGAGTTAATCACACTGCTGATCAGCCACTCGTGGCCGAACGGTTAAGTGTTCAAACTACTAGCCGCGTGGTCGCGGGTTCGAGATTCTTCGGAGTTTCGTGAAATGCGCACTGCTGATGATTCCCAACAAGGAGGAAACAGCTGTACAGTGCTTCTCGGCTTTCCAGCATAGATTGGCTTCACTTACAGGACGAAATATCCACCAAGATTTCTGTTCCATCTATCTGTTGTAGTTTGAATCTCTTAGGCCCATCGGACCAATCACTGATTGCGACTTCTATTCGGTATACAATACTTTCTTCCGTACCTTAAAACTGGACCAATGAACTCCTCCAGATTAACGTTGTAAACAACGTTAGGTACTTCCAATTTTGCTGGCAGTACCATGCAACAGATATTAGGTGACAGTCACACGTTCCCCATTTTGATGTGTGTTCAGTTATGGCAGTGTATGTGAAGTTCTACGTTGTCTGTACGAAAACGACTGGGCAGTGGGTACCTACACTGATTCGTCTGCCATCGAAAAGGTGACTGATATTGGGCTTATATTGCAATATACTTCCCCCATTCACGCAATTAGATATTTTATTGAAAACCTAAAAGAGCAAGTGATCGACGGTCTCTACAGTGGCACTGTCGACACCGCACTCATTTTTGTTTGATGTGAATATACCACTAACCTACTGGTGAAAGCAACAAGACCCTGGCTGCGAAGTACTTTATTGGAAAATGCCAACCGACTATTAGACGGGGAAGCAAAACTCTCATTTGCATCTTATTTACAAAAAACTGGACATCCATCTTCTCCTGAACGCATCTTCTTGAACTTTCCTGGATATTCATTGACTCCAATCATTCATTGCTCAAATCCAAGCAAAGGTTACAAAGCGACTCCATGAATTCCGCAACAGATCTCCCCTTTTAAAGAGAGGCAAGGCGAAATTCCAAGAAAAATACATACTACTCGCATGCCCCCCTATCAGTAGTAACACCATTACACTAGTTCATCATGCAATTCGTTTCAAGTTCACCAAAGTTACCAGAGAGTTTATAGGTGTGCTAAATTGCGCTATTTTTCGAACAAAGTCGGAATGGATGCAGGTCGCAGATAATGTTGCTACAATTTGTTTTGTACTCTTGTACGCCTACTCAGATTCAGGCTTACGGAGTCTTTGAGATGAGGATCCGGTTTGCTTGACAGCAAATTGGCCTCTGGTCGCATGCACGCGGAAATCGGCTACGATTCATTGGAAGGATAAAAATTTCGATTTTACGCATCATCACACCAAGGCACAATACCGAGCGATCCCTCGTGCCCAGATCCAATTGTGAAGGCACTTTTAACTTGATTCACATGTAAAGATAAGATTGTTCAGTATAAGGGGAAGAACATCTCAGTTTCGGACGAAGATTTTTGGAACATTTTTTTCAAACTGCTGAAGACAGGTCTTTAGAAATTTCCTATTCTTGATAAATTTCAAGCATCTTGTTTATTTATACGGGTTTGGAGTGACTTTTTTCTGTTCTCCTCCCTCATAGGCGCCGATTCCGAAGCTTCTTCAAATGGCATTTTTTCCAGGTCTTTAACGACTGTAATTCGATGGTAAAATGAATGTGAAAAATTTGGGAAATGGTGAGTTATCACGTGTTGCCTCATCTCCTTCATCAGTTGTATCAACGCCCTCTTCCGAGACGCTAAGGGCTCCATGTTTTCCCACCTTGTCTAAGAGAAGTAAATTTTAGTCAGTCTTCACAGTGTGGTAGCTTAGTCTGGGGACCGTCCCCCTGGCGAAATTCGTTGAAATCCTTGCACCCATGGAGAGTGTTGTATCGGGGGTGGCCGTCTATTGGTTATGCTTGCACTGAGCGCACCAGACTACGCGCTAAGGAGAAGACAGAGGACTCGAGACACGGCTGTATTGTCAGGACAAAACACACAGCTTCTGCGTAAATATATAGGATGACTAAATGGTCAAATACGGTCGTTCACTTTTTCGTACTCTACAGCCAATGGTGGTGTTCAGGTTGTGAACGATTTCAGCCCCACTCCACTGGTTTTTTGTTGCTAAACCGTGTTTAGTGAGCTCCGCCAACGCACCTGCTTTCCGAACGTGTCGCAACGATGGTGACCTTGGGGGTGCGTCACTCCCTGCACATGTAATTTCTCCATGTCTAGGCGCTTCCTGACAGGGAGTTAATGCGCTACCAATTGGACTGTGTTACCACTTTCCTTTCATATGTGGTCTCCGAGTTTCTGTGAGCCCGAAGTGGAAAAATTGAGCGAAGTGTGCTCACTCGCATCTGAATTCGGTTTTGACGGGGAGCTCACCTGTAGCCTAGCTGGATCTCTCGTCTATGAAGTATTTAAGCCTAAAAAAATCATAAACCAGTGATTCAGCTGGGTCCCAGTTGGGTCTCCAGGCAAAACCAAATAAGTATGTAAATGAGTTTATGAGTGTCTTATTACAAACTGGCGTGGATGTGACTGTTGTAACGCTTACTTCCAGAAACAGCGTGGATTTTTGTTAGTTAGACGGACTAGATGAACTGGTTCCCACTGCCACTGCAAAGTACTTAAACACATAGCACCCTGTAGTCTTTTGCAATCGCAAGCATGTTTGAACGTCTGGAGGATGATCAACACCCGTTTACAAGTAAACTAGCCTCTCTCAGGTCGAATTTCCAATGACTAACGTGCCATAGAATCGCTAGAATTTTCCAACTGTCATCGTGAATTACTTCCATGAAACCCAGCACAACTCCAACCGGATTAACACATTTCACGTTTACATTCAATAACGAGCCCTTCAAACTACCCGGTGGATTGTGAAACCAATTTTTTGTATTTCCGTGATAGCGGTTATTCATTATTTATACTTGAAGTACGGTGCAACCGTTGAAATATTTGAACAGGCATCTAGAGCTTTCCTGACCGAAAACACTGTATGTAACGTTGCTATAACGTACTCCATAATCCATGACTGCTTTACCGTTCTTGTAAAACGTCCTAAAACAAATTTTGAGTTCACATCAGAATGCCATGAAGAATTATTTGTTATCACGAGCAAAACAGAAAAAAGTGGTTATCAACCTGTGTCCAGCTTGCTCAGACCAGGTGTTCCAAACGTCTAAGTCATAGGACTTGGCACCTACGACAGAGGAGAGTCTAAAGCACCGAATTTTGAAACGAACTGGAAGATATTCGGGATTTCACGAGATTCCTCAGTCAAACAGAACCGTAAGTTCAGTTTTTGTCGAATGTCTTTCTCAACGAAACAATAGTCAAAGTGCTATCCTAGAACCAACAATTTGTTTTTCTCATAAACTTAGGGGCCTGCTAACCAGACCATCCCGTTATCGCCTACATCATTTGATGCTCCAAACTGAAACCAAATTTCTAATTGTGGCTCCTTCATGCCTAGGTATTCAAAAGCACTTCGTGGAGGGGGGACGATATCATCTTGGCCTAGGCAGATGAGAACTCTGAGATCATCATTGTCCATAGAGCGAGGCACATTAAGAAGCGGTCTCAAAGTGTCTCGGACGAGACGAATCTGATCCAAATGCAAGAAAAATACTGCACTAGGAAAACATGGGATCAAATAAGTGACCATTTGAATCGTTTACAAAAGCGTCACATCGCTAACTGTCTGAGAAGGACGGGTAGGGGAAGTCCTCACTGATAATAGCTACAGGGATTCACGTAACGAGCTGTCTCATTCTCGACATGAGCAACTATCCCTATTATGCGAATTAAAGGCGGTCTGAGCAAGTATTCAAGCTAGTCAGATGATATCCAGGATAATTCACTCATAACGATGTGAGCGATTGCAATCAGGTTGCATCAAGTATCGCCGTCATCAAATAAGCATGTGAAGACCCTGACCTTATAGTGGTCCCCAAATGACTTGCCTCCCAGAAAACCATCTCGAAGCGAAACAGTTTTGAGTTTCCAAAAAAACTGACACGCTTACTAGTTTGTTGTAAACTATTTATAATTATAATTTTCTCATTCGATGTAAACGGGAGCGTTGCCCGATTCTGACTTGTTCCACTGCCTTATTTTCTTGGAAACCAATTCATAGGAATGTCCGGAGAGTGCTGTTTGTTAATTTCATGCATGCAATCAATCAAAAGTACCGTAATTCCCAAAGCGGAAAACTGTCTAGCTTTTGGGAAATTTGCTTACGTCGGGATTTCACGTTGGGTTGATAAGTTCTGACGATATCATATGGGATGTACTTTTGAGAAAAGTATTGAGAATGTTTGATTTTCTTTCAAGGAAACTTGCACTTCGAGAAATACACTCATCTGCAAATCAATTTGGTTTTCACGAGGGACTCAAATGAAACTCTCCTCGAAGAGTTTTCAGCGAACTTGTGACTAGTTTCCTCCATGAAGCTTACACTTGTTCGGTTTCATTTATCAGACTAATGGAAAGAGACATGGTACACATTTTAATCCAAACGTTTTTGCATATGCGTAATTTGACTTTGTTGCGAATAAGTGATTATCACAAGCAATTCACTGGAAGAAGCATGCGTCGTTTGAACGTTTTTTTAAACTAAAGTTATCTCCAGGTATTTCCATTTATTGCGTCTCCTTAAAAAATCAGTCTCAACAACACAGTTATAGTTATCATGAAAACTTGTGTTTGTTGGATTTAGCTTGCTTACTAAAAGTTACAATTGGTGGTTACTTTTCGGTTACTCGACTAGAGGTTGCTGTTTAAAGCATTAGGAGTCTTACAGGAAGGTTCGTATTCTAAGTCGAAGCCCACTTGTTCTGTTGCTCCTCTACAGGGTTAAGCAACCTGACAGTATCTCAACCCGATTCATCCTTTGTCGCAGCTCAGCGGTTGTGTCTTGTCAGCCGGAATGAAGTTAGGTAAGTAGCTCTGGGATCCTCTAGATTGCATGATCGCACGAGATCCTAATGTACCGAGCAAACGGTAGCTTGCTCCCCGTTCTGGACAGATGAACATCTCCGCGTTTTGGAAGCAAGCATCCTTTAGCACTTTTGTGTATAGTTCAGTGAATCTGGGTGTACGCTGCTTGTTTTCGGATTTTCAGCGATGCGCTTAAGCGGCTTCCGAGCCACTACGGGGTTAGTTAGCTTGTCGGTTTACCAAGTTACATTGGGGTAAAATTGTCTTTATGGGATCTGAGGGAATGTTCACTTCCACTAGGGGACAGCGAAACAAACACTACGCAGCTTCACCTACAATCGTCGTGCCAGAAAACTATTGATTATTAGGAGTACTGACACAGATGCTAGCCCTGCCGCCTTGGGATTCGTAGATATACTGCACAGAATTATCACATATGTTGTATCAGCCTGCAAAACGAATCGCATAAATAAGAGAAACGTATCGATTCGGGGTACTGACATGTTCATTTCGTGTGTATTTCCTTTGCCGGCGGCATCAAAGTGAGATCGTCCAAAATTTACACTAAAAATTGCTACGAAAACTAGATCTATGTTATATCTGAAGATATTATCAATTACGAAATGACTTGTTGCAGATATAAGTGAAAATAGCATGGGAAGGCCCCTTCAATAACAATATACGACATCTTTCGTTCCACCTGCGGTTCATGAGTTAGGCACACCACTGGAGTTCCTCTTAACCTACCCGACGAGATCCAAGTAGGAAAAAAACCATTTTCGAACTCTGGAAGAGCTTCCCGCAACTTAGTGAACAGTGTACCCTCTAGAGGAGACTACTGTCATCACTACTGAAGCAGCTTATCTATGCTAGATTTCCCGTATCAGCTCTGGTGTCAGAACCCAAGTGAAAAATAAACTATCAAACCTGGCCCATATTTGTATGCTTGCATCTGGAGTCGTTGGTTAGTCACACGGGTTGGACTTATTTTAAAAGAATGATTCAAATGCCGATCGGCTTCCGTGGTCCGTTAAATCCTGGCTGTTTTCGCAAGAACCTACCCAGCACAGCGAATTATCGCCTTTGCACGCTAAATTTCGTTTAGGCGGTAGACAAACTGCAGTTTATGATTATCTCCCTCAACTGTATGTGCTGCGCACAACCGCCTTGTTTTGACTAGCACGATACGCGAGATATCGGAATACACTGTCGTAAACACATGAACTGCCCACCCTGAGGAGTCCCAAGAAACGCAAAACACTCGTGGGTCATCGAATGGTTCAAGGATAAATTATATGGGATGGCTCACTTGTGGGCAAATCAGTACGGCCCTAAAATATGTGCCGTTACTGGATACGAACTAATCAGTTTTATGAAATAACTATTTTGACTCATTCATTCTATTAGTGGTTCTCTTTATGTACCCTGAGACATGTGGTGGACAGTGAACATTCTGTTAATTTTCAACCTATTTCCCTGGATTCAGGGAATTCCCTGGAGGTTGTAAGCACTTTGACACCGTGTGAATGAAGGCTGTCATTCAGAAGTCTCTGGGTCTCGTTGGCTGGTATTCAGAAATGCTGTAGGACTAATAAGAAAAACCTAACGGCATTTCAAGTAACCTTGAAGAACCTGTACGAAGATGCTCGAAGTGTGACTAGCGAACATGGAAATCTATTGACTGTGTATTTTGGCTTTGTTCGATATCATATAGAGGTTTGTTGGCCGCTTCAAAGGTCACAGTCACTTTGAATAGACATTTATGTACCGCGTTCACTACTGTTGTCTGACAAAAACCGGCCATTATCAGTAATCAGATTGCCCCTTAGCAAAGGTCAGTTGGTGGTCGATTGCTAACCAGGTCACTTGCACCGGCTCCTAAGAAGACAAATGAGGCTGGTAGTGATTCCTTCTGGTGAGAGGACTGATCACAAACCTTTGTCTGCCTTACTGTAGTCACTGGCAATACATTTGATCGTCTCCATCAGTATGGCATCAGGTTAACAAAAGAAATCCAAACCCGCTTACCTGATGAGACCCAAGAAGGGCGAAACCGGTCGTGGGCTGTCAAGGAATTTTCGGCAAACTTATGAGTAGTGCGAATATACACGTATAGCGACATCTCAAATATAGTAGCAACTGGTGCCAACCTATTCATTTTTTACCACAAAATCCTGGCTATGTGATAGCATTGGTTGTCTACCCAGGAACAAACAAGTTGCTAATTTACACACATATTGGTTGTGTTATTTTCTTGTCCTCAGGCGTATAGCGATCAAATATAGTAGCAACTGGTGCCAACCTATTCATTTTTTACCACAAAATCCTGGCTATGTGATAGCATTGGTTGTCTACCTACCAACAAACAAGTTGCTAATTTACACACATATTGGTTGTGTTATTTTCTTGTCCTCAGGCAAACAATCTACTGCTGATGCTAACCTAGAATTAAATCCGAAAAGTGCATTTCGGTGTGTGGATTCGAACGAAAGAGAACGAAATTTTATCGTGCGGTGGGAAGTATGTGTCAATCAAAACGGACTTGATCTTTTTAAATTTCGGGAGATATTCACCAAACGGTTCATGAAGACCAATTTGTGTTTGCTCAGTAAATCGGGTCTAGAGAACGGACAGAACAGAGTGTTTCGGCTAGAAATAAGTGTCTTAGAACAAATGCGTCGTGAAGGAATCCGATTGTCTCTTACGTTGCATGTGTGTTCATGTATCCAACTATGCTGAAACTAAACCAATGAAACACAAGGTTCCCTCTGGAGAACAATCCAATAACTAGTTTGACAAAAGTTTAGTGGATTTCAAAAGACGAAAACACTGAAAAGAAAACAGCGGTATTTTCGAAACGGTTATCAGCAGCACTGCGACATTGTGTGTGTTGTCCTGGAAATAGTGATATCTACTTGGGGACTTTTATAAAAGTGCATTTTATCCGTTGTAAAAGATATCTTGTTCTGGAAATGATTTGTTTTGGAATGATTACTGCATTTGAAATGATGAATCCAATGAAGACTGAATTGCCGATGTGGTTTTCTGATATCCTGTGACAAAACGATTCAGTGATGTGTCTATTTTCATTCGAATCCGGCTGA
>NW_008751735.1:187081-277867 GCF_000715545.1 Opisthorchis viverrini | reverse complement strand
CATCTTTCGTTCCACCTGCGGTTCATGAGTTAGGCACACCACTGGAGTTCCTCTTAACCTACCCGGCGAGATCCAAGTAGGAAAAAAACCATTTTCGAACTCTGGAAGAGCTTCCCGCAACTTAGTGAACAGTGTACCCTCTAGAGGAGACTACTGTCATCACTACTGAAGCAGCTTATCCATGCTAGATTTCCCGTATCAGCTCTGGTGTTAGACCCCAAGGGAAAAATAAACTATCAAACCTGGCCCATATTTGTATGGTTGCATCTGGAGTCGTTGGTTAGTCACACAGGTTGGACCTATTTTAAAAGAATGATTCAAATGCCGATCGGCTTCCGTGGTCCGTTAAATCCTGGCTGTTTTCGCAAGAACCTACCCAGCACAGCGAATTATCGCCTTTGCACGCTAAATTTCGTTTAGGCGGTAGACAAACTGCAGTTTATGATTATCTCCCTCAACTGTATGTGCTGCGCACAACCGCCTTGTTTTGACTAGCACGATACGCGAGATATCGGAATACACTGTCGTAAACACATGAACTGCCCACCCTGAGGAGTCCCAAGAAACGCAAAACACTCGTGGGTCATCGAATGGTTCAAGGATAAATTATATGGGATGGCTCACTTGTGGGCAAATCAGTACGGCCCTAAAATATGTGCCGTTACTGGATACGAACTAATCAGTTTTATGAAATAACTATTTTGACTCATTCATTCTATTAGTGGTTCTCTTTATGTACCCTGAGACATGTGGTGGACAGTGAACATTCTGTTAATTTTCAACCTATTTCCCTGGATTCAGGGAATTCCCTGGAGGTTGTAAGCACTTTGACACCGTGTGAATGAAGGCTGTCATTCAGAAGTCTCTGGGTCTCGTTGGCTGGTATTCAGAAATGCTGTAGGACTAATAAGAAAAACCTAACGGCATTTCAAGTAACCTTGAAGAACCTGTACGAAGATGCTCGAAGTGTGACTAGCGAACATGGAAATCTATTGACTGTGTATTTTGGCTTTGTTCGATATCATATAGAGGTTTGTTGGCCGCTTCAAAGGTCACAGTCACTTTGAATAGACATTTATGTACCGCGTTCACTACTGTTGTCTGACAAAAACCGGCCATTATCAGTAATCAGGTTGCCCCTTGGCAGAGGTCAGGTGGTGGTCGATTGCTAACCAGGTCACTTGCACCGGCTCCTAAGAAGACAAATGCGGCTGGTAATGATTCCTTCTGGTGACAGGACTGATCACAAACCTTTGTCTGCCTTACTGTAGTCACTGGCAATACATTTGATCGTCTCCATCAGTATGGCATCAGGTTAACAAAAGAAATCCAAACCCGCTTACCTGATGAGACCCAAGAAGGGCGAAACCGGTCGTGGGCTGTCAAGGAATTTTCGGCAAACTTATGAGTAGTGCGAATATACACGTATAGCGACATCTCAAATATAGTAGCAACTGGTGCCAACCTATTCATTTTTTACCACAAAATCCTGGCTATGTGATAGCATTGGTTGTCTACCCAGGAACAAACAAGTTGCTAATTTACACACATATTGGTTGTGTTATTTTCTTGTCCTCAGGCAAACAATCTACTGCTGATGCTAACCTAGAATTAAATCCGAAAAGTGCATTTCGGTGTGTGGATTCGAACGAAAGAGAACGAAATTTTATCGTGCGGTGGGAAGTATGTGTCAATCAAAACGGACTTGATCTTTTTAAATTTCGGGAGATATTCACCAAACGGTTCATGAAGACCAATTTGTGTTTGCTCAGTAAATCGGGTCTAGAGAACGGACAGAACAGAGTGTTTCGGCTAGAAATAAGTGTCTTAGAACAAATGCGTCGTGAAGGAATCCGATTGTCTCTTACGTTGCATGTGTGTTCATGTATCCAACTATGCTGAAACTAAACCAATGAAACACAAGGTTCCCTCTGGAGAACAATCCAATAACTAGTTTGACAAAAGTTTAGTGGATTTCAAAAGACGAAAACACTGAAAAGAAAACAGCGGTATTTTCGAAACGGTTATCAGCAGCACTGCGACATTGTGTGTGTTGTCCTGGAAATAGTGATATCTACTTGGGGACTTTTATAAAAGTGCATTTTATCCGTTGTAAAAGATATCTTGTTCTGGAAATGATTTGTTTTGGAATGATTACTGCATTTGAAATGATGAATCCAATGAAGACTGAATTGCCGATGTGGTTTTCTGATATCCTGTGACAAAACAATTCTGTGATGTGTCTATTTTCATTCGAATCCGGCTGACAGCCAGGCCTAGCCACATACTGCTCAAAATACCTCCGCATGCCCAAAGGAATGTTGTAATCACTCTGCTCAATCAGTCGCATTAACTTAGCCCGCGTCCAATGCTTATCTATTCAGTTGCAGTATGCTTGTCAGTTGCATCTCCGATTACATGCCACAATTCGCGCAGACTATTCAGCACCACCATGCATAGTCCCTCGGGAACACTAGAATGCCGCTGTTCCAGCGCTAATTTGTTTGCTTGTTGAGTGTCGTATTTAAGGGCTTGCAATTTCAAACTACGGGCTTCAGTCTCATGCCAAATGAATTTTCCCTATGTGATACATGTGTTAGCTTTGTGCAGCATCTTAAGCCGAATAATATAATGAGCTAGGTTCTTAAGTAACTCTCCCCTATGCTATCGTATTAGGGTGACTCGGAGTGCTAAACTGCTTGCTAGGTATGAGTGTACACTGAAACTATCAGTTTGGTAGTTTCGCCATTCGAAATCGTTGCCAACATTGCACGACTGATTCTTGGCGAGTTGCGTTGACTAGTGTTGACCTTATCTAGGCGTACTTTTGGGAAATAGCCTAGTAATACACCTTTAAGTTGCAGATATTTGTACAATTTCCACGATGTGTGATCATACCAACTAACCTAGGGGTGTGCATTCGAGTCGTGGCAACGTGTAGACCTGGCGGTCCCGAACCGAACACATACGACCACTCACGGGTTTTAACAAAAGTGGTTGCGATATCTACCAGTGCGGTGCATTGTTTTGAAATGCCCCGTACCCAGTATTTACTTTCCGCCACAGCAAGTCCGTGTACCGCGAATGAATACGTACAAGGGCGAAACTGGATTTTAGTGCATCCACAACTCACGTAGGCAATAGCTAGAGCATCCCACTGATTCGCTGTATTCAGAATAACCACCAGCTACTTACTGCCTATTCACTGGCAACTAGTGACTACTTGTAAAACAGTATATTTTCATGCGCAACACAGCATCATAGTACGTTTCAATTTATGTAGACCGGCAATTACACCGTTTGGGAGGAACGAAAATGCACATTTCTAAAGACATCTCAGTTTCTGAAGCGACCAGTTTTGTAGTCGTCACATTTGTGCAAGAGTTCGGTGGTTCTCATGTCTCTTATTGTTTCGTCTTTGTAGAAAACATAATTCCTTGACAGTCGGGGCCTGCAAGCGACTTATATTTTTCTATTCCAAAGGTGGTTCATTAGAGCTTTATTTTACCAGTTCACTTTGAGGCCTTTGATGGTTTACAGCATCTAATGGGTATGTGAACCACCGATCAGGACGCACTTCAAAATCGGAATCTAAAGTGTGAGGCCCCGGAATCTCCCCTAGCGGTTACCGCTTACTGGTAGTTTTCTGAGGATAGTGAAAAATTTGAAGCACCCATTTACTTCCAGAACAGGAACACAGCTGTTCAAACGGGAGTGGTGTGGCTATGAACAAAATACCTATCCCGCAAACCCCAAAATTACTTTCAAATACTTCGATGAATATGATAGGGCAGGACGCGTTTTATTCGGTTGCACTCACCTCTGGCCTAATGATTGACCACCAAAACATCCACTTTTCTTCGGAGAATGAGGTTAAACTTGAAGTTTCTGAAATCCTTTACATAAACGTGATATTCAGCTCCGTTTTCTCGCAAATGAATATAAGTCGTTACCGAGAATTTGCTCCATCGTTCGTCAGTGGCTTCATATATTTTCCCTGTTCACTAGAACGAATAAAAGCATGCGTCCATCTTGATTGAGGTCTTTTCAAACTTATTTGAATTTCAGATGAATCTCCCGTTTACGAGGAATATGTTTCATAAAGCTCGTATTTATATTGTTTACACCCTACTTCCAAAAATAAGCTGGATTAAGATCGGCGTTGCTACTATTTGTAGATTGATGAACGCTTTTCTTTACTTATATTTCATTATCATACGAGAGCCTGTCAGCTGCGGGCGGATTGCCATTAACTTGGCCTCTAATAATAGCTGCTGATTGTAAGCTCCCTTGTTTTGAAATACATCGAACACAGTTTCCTAGTAAGTGGAAATCACAGACTTATATCAGCTCACCTTGTTCGAAACCAGCTGCCCTTAATTTGGTTTAAGTTTTGTGCACATAGACGGAGATGTGTAGACAAAAACCCGAGTTTTACAACAATAATAACTGTTTTGTGGCCTTCTCTGCCTAGTGGTTCATGGACTGGATTCACCCGTGTCTTGTGAGACCCACGTGGATTGTGCTTCATGGCCGAACCACAAAAACGATCAGCCTAACTTAGTGGTGTAGGGATGATGTATACATGGGTTGTATCATGTGATTGACGAACTGTCCTAGAATATGCGTTCACGCAAACCGGAAAATAAGTTATGCATAGTATCACAGTTTGTGCGTAGAAAACAACCGGATCCTCAGAAAACACTCATTTTTGGAAACTGACAAGTCACGGTTTATCACTTTTAAATGTCTACAAGGCTGTAATCAGAGGAATCATCATTGAAACATTCAACTACGACCCTTGAACGAATGTCTTGTTGCAAATTTTGGGTTCCTCATTGGCTGGTTTAATCACATTGTGAAACTGTTTGCATTTTTTTCAATCCTTGCATCAACTCATTCAACAACACAGCATTCTTCTGATGCGCAATCACAGCTGACAATAACGTCAAATTCTGATTGGTCCGTCAGAATACACGACTGGAGTAAAGTTCTATTGGTTGATCCCGGTTTAAGTGGCACTTGCCATACAGCGCTTGCTAAGATCATAATGTGATTCCCAGAAAAGCCATGCAAACCAGTGAACAATATCCTCGTTCCCTCCGTAAAGAAGCGATACTGTCAGTTGATACTAATGAAACGGATGACTTCATTTCTGTGCCTTCTATACAATATCCTCAGAGGCCCCTTCAGACAAGCGGGGATGCATGTTCAGACACGGATAACACACAAATTACTCAGGACAATGTATCCGCTCAGGGATCACGCATTCTACTTTGTCTAAAGCGTCAAATAAGACGACTTTTCAGAACTAATTCCGGAAGCAGTGGACTACAAAAAAGCCTACAAGATTTGACACTAACAAACGCAACGACTGTGGAACGAAAAGCATCCCCGACCGAGGAAAATTCTAGCAGTCAGCTTGACCAAAAAGACATTCCCATAACTTGCGGTGTTCAAGAGGACATTGAATGCTTCAAAAATAATTACAACGCAGCTCTTCTTCGTCTAGATTCTTTAACCGACGCACAAATTAATGGTGTTCAAAGCAGTTGGAAACTTTTGAAAATCCATATTGAAAAGATCGGGGTGATTGTTTTCCTCGGGTGAGTTTCGCGTTTCTCTAAAGTTCTTAGGATATAATCATGTATAACAACCATTTGAAAAATTCAGCACACATATTATCTCAACATATTTTCTTCTGGGAAATACAGATTAAGGGATCGAAAGTTAAACGTTAGTGCTTCATGCAAGCTGAACACGGAAGGTTTATTCTCTCGGTTAAAGTGTGAAAATTGCTTGCCTCACCGGCAATTAGCCTGAGTGGACAGTGAACAGACAGCAGATCATGGAGTACTCAGTGTATGTATGGACGCATTCTTTGGCACAGCTTGTGTTGCGTAACTGAATCTTGAGTGCCCCAGCTTTTGTCGGACATCAATATTAGGGAGTGGAAGTAGAGAAGGTTGATGGATAGGAAGATGAGTGATGCTAGAATATTTGAATAATCACAAAACTCGTATCATTCAAGCGAGGCTTCTTTGAATTACTGGCGGGACTACGTGATCTGGATGTATATCAAGACAAGTTATTCTCCTGTATTCTCTTGAAAGACATTCGTTTCATGCGCTGTATGGATTTTGTCATACAACAGTAAGTGACGAAGCCAACAAGTGTGCTCCAAGCCTGGACCGGCAGCAGATGACATTATCTGGCTGCTAAAAATCTCACTAGTTTTTAAAAACAACCCAACCGTATAGCCTCGGCTACATTTGTTTCAAACGGACAGGGGTACGTGTTTATCATTACCTATTTGTTTCAATACTGGATTACGGTGTTTAATGTGGAGCCCTTGGAAGGCTCCATTCTACAATGCTGCTTCGGCCTTTCATAGTGAAAAAGACCAAAATGCGTGCGTATCTGAAGAAGTTTCCCTCGTATCAGCAACTCTGGTGACAAGCAATAGATTTCGTCACTAATAGCCAGTCGGTTTCTACTTTGACTGTGGAGAATGGTAAAATAAGTAGGATTTCCACAACTCTGGTACAAGCAATAGATTTCGTCACTAATAGCCAGTCGGTTTCTACTTTGACTGTGGAGAATGGTAAAATAAGTAGGATTTCCACGGGGGTTTACCCAACATAAGCACGCGATACATGATATGAGAGGCCTAAACTATGTCTACTACTCAACTTGTTCCAACTGGATGAAACCGGGATTTCCACGAAGCAGTGAACCGTAACCCGATGGACAGACGCCTTATTGTAAGATCGACATTCTCTAGTCGGTAGAAAGCATGTAAAGGGGTACGTGAACGGCCAATGGTCGCCTGATACGTTGGATTTATACAGCAACCTAATGCGCAGTTCCCATGAGTCCCATCAAGGATGAATAAGCGTCACGAAACCTCAATTAAGGTGCACTCGTTAAGACTGCATGAAAAGGTTTTATCTCTCAGTTTATGTGCTATCTAACTGGGTAGATGGAATATAAGTTTGAAATTCATAATTCAGCATTGTTTGGCCTTGTAGGCGCAGCGGTCTCAGGTGCCACGAGATCTGGATCTTGCCGTTATGCAATATGTGTGTTTGTATGACATCAAACATAGGGTTCAAGCCCCGCGAACAAACTCAACAGTGCCAATGACACTCGACCACAGTATAAAATGGGCACATCGAAATTTAGCAAGTAGTTTTATCGTTATGACGCTTACTCAGTGAGTGTGTACGCATATTTCCCGACGTCATACTCCAAAAATAGATACGCTTTCTGGCTTATTTGCATATCATCCTCGCAGTTTCCCACAGAGTAAGTAAGCTTGCACCTAAGACTGCGAGACAAAGTTTACTTTTACTCCTTCAGAGCTGCGTCAAAATTTACAACGTAGTTTGAAATAAAACCTGCATGGAGTGACATCTGCTGGGTTGAAAAAGGACAGTTCTCGTCCAAAGAAGCAAAAATACATCATATCAAGTTCGTAGCTTAGCCTTTACTACTGTAAAATTCATATATTTTCCCTATTACCAAGCAACCCTCTCCTAACCGTACGTGAGTCATGACCGTCCACCCTGCAGATCACCCGTACACGTATCATGACCATTTTGCATTTGAACTTCCTCTTCAGAGCATGATTGGTTAGATCAAAACTGGAACAACGGTGCGTGTTCTTGAATCAGTAGTCCTCGTGGATCACCATAACAAACGACCCAGTGGCTTCCACCTTTTTTTCATCGCAAATGTTGGATTGTGGTTGCACGTCACGTTCACGAACGTTTTATCAATCGGGAAGTGATCCATTGCCCTTGACGTACCAAGCATACACATGCATAAAGAAATTGTGATTTCTAATGCTCTAGGCCATTGTTGGGGTAATTGTGCGGTGATTTCGATACGAAACTAAAGAAGTATTGTCAGTATGCCAATCTGACGATGGAGGTTATCCTTACAGGTCTGGTATGATGCAAGAAAGCTATGTGGCATGGCTAGACAAACAGCAAAACAAGACGCCACTGTCATTCGGCTCCGCTGTCTAAAATAAAATATCCTGGACCGTCGCCATAACAACCTTTCACTGAAATGGGTGCAGCGGGAGATGCGAAATATTTTTTTTTACACAAGGACCTCTCTAGTTGCATGAAGGCAAAGGAAATTTTGAGCAAGCTCTGCCTTAGGATTATCCAGACGTGTATGCCACAGAGACCAACGGCTGACAAACGGAAGTGAGTCCGCATCATTTCAAGAAGCCAGAAAGATCTACACTACTTTGCAAATCAGTTTGGTTTTCTCAAGAGACTCAACTGAATCTCTCGTTTATGATATTCTACAACTGAACGTGGTGCACACAGGCCGCCTCATGATTTGGTTGGCGAGCTATTTGAGATATCGCAGTATATGTTCATAAGGGTGACTACTCACAAGGTTGCTAAAAACTATTCGACAGCCCACCACCGGTTTCGCCCTTCTTGGGGCTCATCAGGTAGGCGCAGCTTCCGAGTTTCCATCAAACTTATGTTCTACTTGAACCCAAATTGGACTGTTCTTTAGTAGTTTCTTTTATGAAAATATACTGCTATATCTCGAATATCTCGCCAACCGAATTATGAGGCGGCCTGTGTGCACCACATTCATTTTTGGAATATCATAAACGAGAGATTCAGTTGAGTTTCTCACGAAAACCAAATTGATTTGCAACTTAGTGTATTTCTTGAGAACAGTCCAATTCTGGTTCAATTAGAACATAAGGTTGGCGGAAAGTCGTGGACTGCACGTACCTGATGAGTCCCAAGAACAGCGAAACCAGTCGTGGGCTGTCGAGGAGTTTCCAGTAACCTTGTGAGTAATTTCCTTTATGAAAAAGCAACCAAGATAACTTTTAACGACGAAACGCGGTGAAATACGTTTGTGGTCAAAGTAGTTATTTTCTGAGAATCTCCTTGTATACGATCGAAGGTTTCTTGGATGGATAAATTAACTGAAAGGGTTGATGAGATGCGCCAACTTTGGTCATTGACGGTCATTCCCCCTATCGTTGGAAAGTTAGAATTTGACGTCTCAGTAACGGCACTTGGTAAATGCATCAAGGTTAGACAAGATATTTTGTTCTGTCGTTACTATCAATAGCAGAAACGAGAGCGAGAACATCCGATTCTGGGTGATCTAGCGGCTTAAATTGGTAAAACGGAAGAGGAATGGAAAGTTAGTAATCCGCTTTCCACATTTTACAGTTTTTTTAGATTTTGACGTTTCATACGTTTCTGAAGCAGAAAGGAAGGAGGGTTAAACCTTTTTAACTCCACTTTTTTAGCCTATGAAACCGGTACATCAGATCTCACTAACGCGATCACATAATCGAACTCTGTTTTATCAGCTCAGCAATATCAAATTTCCATGATCACGTGTGCTAACATCGGCATGCGTATCAGAATTTAGGATGGTGAGAAACCACGGAAATATTTTGATCGTTGTGGACAAATCCTATTGAACAATAAAATAGGCCAAATTAGGAGAACTGCTGCAATTTATTAGCGCATAACTAGCCTAATTATTTCAACACAAGTGCACTGATTAGCGAAAAATACATCCATTGTCAAGAAAAGCGAAACCTGTCAAGGAGCATCGTAGGGTATTCAGCAACATTGGGGTCGTCAGTAAGACAAGATAGGGTACCAAATGACTCTTATTTAATTGGTTTAGGAAATCGCTGAATAAGGATGTTCACGGCGAGGGGAAAGTCCGCTTATAACACTTTGTTCTAGTACGTATTTTGACTTTAAAGTTTCCATAATAAGTTTGTATAAAATTACATTAGTAGAACTAAGTGGTTACGTCAAAATGTCATGATATTCTTATCATTAGAAAGACAATAGCGCAGGTGCGTGCTTCACGTATGTCATTTTTTAATTAGATAGCTCTTTGTTGCTGCCTTTACAGTGAGTAGAAGCTTGTTAGAGTCTTGCTTGTTCGGTTATTCTCCAACAGTGACTCCCAAACTCAGTCACACTGATAGGTAATTTATCATTTTCACAATTTTCTGAGAGCGTAAACTAATCCATAGCTGTTTTAATTAACAAAACCACTTGCAAAGTATCCGGACTCCTTAGGAAAAACGAATGGCATATTGCTTTCCCTGAATACGTTTCTTAACGTTCCAAAGTTGCCACACCTTTGCATGATTTTAGCCAGGATATCCAAGCAAAGGGTATTTTGTACAGAAACAGTCGTGCAAATGATTAGAATCTCGGTGAAAAATGACTTCTAGGAGTGGCAACTGAAAATATGGCCGCAAGTTTGAATATGCTAGGTTTCCCACTTCCCAGTTTTGCGCTGTTCGCAGTGCCAATTATTTTCGATTTGCTATGGATCTCTTCTGACGCGTCCAGTCTATGGCCACTTAAAGTGAAATATCTCCACGACAAGGACAACAGTTTCCAAAATCCCAAATCACTGGCCCATACTGGTACGGAAGCATTAGGGAAATTGGTCCAGCATTACTCAGGACATCCTGTCAAGGCCATGTTACCTTGTGTTAAATTTCACCGGTACGACCATTTTACTTACAAGAGTTTGCCTCTTTTTTGCTGGAGACACAAAGTTTCCCCACACAGAGACAACGGATTTTGTGTATGTGTGATAGCCTACTCACCCAAATCTAGTTTACAATCTCAAATAGTAGTCTGTTAAATGTTTTTGGCTATATACGCTAGTTAGGTTTTTTAAGGAAACCATTTACACTTTCTACATAATCCTGAATTGGGAGAACCCCCTAACGGATTTCGCAAGGCACATTTTACAATCAATTGAAAAGTCAATTTAATCTACCCAGCATGTTAGAAAGTAGAATTAGATTTGTCAGATAAATCGTGATATGCGGAACCTTCCGAGGCTTCACTTGACTTCAAGTGTTTCGAGTGTTACAAACGGTCCATAAAACATGCTTTCTTATTCACACGAGAGAGGAAACAGCAAAGGCTTTACAAGAACGATGCAAACTGTGCGGCGATGCGGAAAGCCGTCGGTTTACGCGGACTTGTACCGCCTTGAGCCGTGGCGTCTATCGAAATTGTAAACAGAATTACACGAAGAGGAACACGCATTTCTACGAGCTTTTTCGAGACTTTGTTCAATCCGGCTATGGTGGATCAAGGTACATACAAAGTCTAGTCTGAATAGAATAAAGTTTACTTGACAAGAAAAAGCTTTAATGCGCGCAAGTATCGATCACTAGTCTAGGCTATTTTGTTTGTATGTTATCTGCATGATGTGACAACGTGACTCGTTCAGCTTAAAGGTTTGTGGTCATTTGAGTATGCGAACTGTGTGGTAGCCACCAGACTGGATAGAAAAAAAATGAAACGAGTGAATTCCTACCGCCGATTCGAAGGCAATGTATATAAACTGAACAATTGTTACCATGTCTCGAATCCGAAAAAATGCTCAGCCTCCAGTCAGAAAACAAGACCACGTCCTTATAACCTAATTAGATAAACTAGTCATGTCGACGAAATTCAGTTGATCTGGTTTGTTGTAGTGGTATTCCCGGTTCCTGGATGTACAACATGAGGATCATTTGAAAGCCATTCAACGGATTTGTGCTTGCCAACATTAAGTCTTTAATAACAAAATGTCACCATCTGATTGCTCATTTTGGAGTGTTCAGTAGTGCAGCATATATTGCCCACTCAGAGTATTAAATCGACTTTATAACCAGCCAATCTGGAAGAGGGGGAATATAATGCGCCACTCGCCAGTCCACTGCTGTAAGAGTCGATCAAAACAAAATCACGTCTAGCGAGAGAGACTCACCTGGAACCCAGCTGAATCCTTCGGTTTTGATGATTCCAAGCAACTGAATGTGCTGCACCAGACCGCCTCATGTTTCAGTCGCTACGATTTTTGAGATATCGCGATACATATATATTTTGTAATGCACTACTCATAAGGTTGCTGAAAACTCCACGACCGGTTTTGCCTTTATTGGGGCTCATCAGGTAGGCGCAACTCCCGAGATTTCGTCAACCTTATGATCTGATTGAAACTAAATTGCATGAACTTAGCGAATATACACTCAATTGCAAACTAATTGGTTTTTTTTTTGAGAGACTAACCTGGAACTCAGCTGAATCTCTTGGTTCTGATGTTTCCAGGCAACTGAAAGTGCTGCACCAGGCATGTTCCAGTCGCTACGATATTCGAGATACCTGATGAGCCCCAAGGAGAGCGAAACCGGTCGTGGGCTGTCGAGGAGTATTTGGCAACATTATGAGTGGTGCATTAGAAAAAAAGATCACGTCTTGTTCACATCTTTTTTTCATAGGATGTTTACACGAAAATGCCTTAAATGTGTCTGTGGAGCCCGGACATTGCACAAGTCATTTATTTCGTTTAACTGTATAATTAGGAATCTTTTGTTGGATTACAAAGATGGGATGATTGTGCCATCAAATCGGGGGCCGGAAACCGTACTGAACCTTGTGCTGACCGTTCTAAACAGGGTCACGGCTCACCTCCTAATCACGCCACCTAAATGCACCTCATCCACTGCAGCTGGAAGTCAAGTAGATCCAGCATTCACAAAAATCAGTTACGTGTCCTATCGGGAATGTACTTGATAATAAAGAATTCTCTATTCGGTTTTTCGACCTGCTGTCAAACAGGTGAACTCAAAAGCGGAAGGCATTGAAAGTTCAGCAGATAAGCCGAAAGCCATTCGGTATCAGAGTGGGCTTTCAGCATAGATGAGGTAATTAGTGAACATATCCTTCATATTTGATAATGAAAAAATGGATGTCTTAGATTTTTTTGTATGGTTCTTATGAACTCAAGATGGCTTAGAGATTAAGACGCAAATTTACTGGTCAGAAGTTTCCTGGTTCGAATACAACCCCGGCATCTCAATTATTCCTTTCTATCATTGGACACTTCGCTGCTAATCACCCCTTTTTCTTTCTTCGGGTGGCGTGGTAGATATCCAACGAATGAATATTATGTCTGGTCCGGTATTTTATTTTATTTTGTTTATTTTTAGGGCCTTCACCTTGATTACCACAAATAAATTACTGTAAAGAAGCAGGATAAAAATCACTTATCAAACTGACAGGCATTTAGAATTTCGCTTGATACAATTCGGCGTTTGTCGTTTTCGGATATCACTGGGGGCCGAATTCGCCAGCAACGACATTTTCAACTTCCTCAGCTACTTCCATCCTGCTTTACTGTGTGTGCTGGTGGTGGAAAGCCTGGGAGCAGCATTTAGTGAACAAATTAATTCCAAAGGAAACTACTCACAATGTTGCTGAAAAATATTCGGCAGCCCACCACCGGTTTTGCCCCTCTTCGGGCTCACCAGGTAGGCGCAGTCTACGAGTTTCCGTCAATCTTGTGTTTTACTTGAACCCAAATTGGACTGTTTCCGAGAAATACACCGATTTGTAAATAAATTTGGTTTTCACGAGAGACTCAGCTGAATCTCTCGTTTATGATATTCTACAACTCGGGGAATACGCCTATCTGATGAGCCCCAAGAAGGGCGAAACCGGTCGTGGGCTATCGAAGAGTTTGCAGCAATCTTGTGAGTGGTTACCTTTTTGAAAATATGCTGCGATATCTTGAATATTGTGCCCACTGAATCATGAGGCGGCTTGTATGCCGCACATTCAGTTGTAGAATATCATAGACGAGAGATTCAGTTGAGTCTCTCATGAAAACCAAATCGATTTGCAAATGAGTGTATTCCTTGAAATTAATCCTAAGTTTATCACTCTGATGATTGGCCATGTGTGGCCAAATAATATTATTTACGGTCCGTAAAGGAAAGTTATACGGCTCTCTGGAAGTTCTCACTTTCAAAGGAGAAAGGAATGGAAATCTCGTTAATTCAGTATTGGTGGACTCTGCAGCTGCCATAACTTCGCAACTATCTGAACTGCTCGCTTCGATCGGACATTTCAAATGCCATAAACAGTCCATAGTATGCATTGATGGATATAAAAGTAAGGTGTCCCTGGGAATTACAAACATGTCACAGCATATTCAGTCACTTTTATTGTGAAAATTCAGTATGAATAGCAATGATGTAAAGGAACATTTACCCAGTGCAATCTCTGGACGCTCGTGGACACCTTCGGGTAAAATTTGCGCGGATACGTCAAAAATCAATCTGCTGATCGCTTCTATAATTTAGTAGGAAAATATTTCATTTCCACCAAGGAAATGGTGCGTAAAAACTTCTCAATCAGAAAAAACTTCGTAGGCGAATTTCCAGGACCTCAGCAAGTGGAGAGTTTTGACTAATAATATGCCTGTCAACCCAGATCGGTACAACACGTGTAGGAATTTGGCAGCGCATTGGGGAAAATGCTGTTTCATTTGTACCGAGAGAGTTATTTCTGTTCTAGGCTCTAATTAACTCCACAGCCAGGTAGTAAAGTACCATAGGTTGTTGCTTTGCCTTTGTCATTTATGTTCATTCCCCATAAAAAGGACGTGCATCAGAAAGGTGGGTGTGTGACTCCAAAAATAGACATGGCATGCACGCGGTCTTCAGCATAAAAATCTGCGGTTAGAGTCGTGATAGTTTACATCACGTGGGGAAGGAACGTGCCTGCTCCACATAACCCCGTTTCCACTGCAAACAGTGTGGTATGCAAATGGCATTCGATTTGGAAACAAACCGTTTTTTGTTACAGAAACTGTAATCCCATTGGGAGCCTAGCATATGTTCCACGAATACCAAGGGCGCATCCCGTGCAGTGCGGTAAAATACCTCCAAAGAGCTGTAAAATTTGTGGTTAGGTACACAAGGCATGTCCATCCAAAACATATTATTCACGCCAAGGATTTTCAAATTGTAGTTAAATTCGACGGTTTTATAGTTGTCGCATTCGGAAATTTTACTTAAAACATTATTTACTACTGTGTTGATTGTGGAGTCATTTTCTTAAACTGTAATAGGATATTATTTCTGGATGACGTAAAAAGAAATTTGTAAAAGTGCACCAGGTTATTGAAATGAATTATGCAGTTTCGGAATAAGAGACAAAGTGTGCTGAGCGTTAATCTTTACTATTTCGACTGTATTGTCACGACGAAAACGGCAGCACTTACTGGATCAGTGGTCAAAAAACGGCTCCTTTAATTTGGCCTGGATGGATAAACAAAACATCGACAAGTGGAGTGCAATGCCTTCTAGCATTATGGGGACGGCCTGTGGGTCCGCAACTATACTTTCGAATGCCAACGACTTTCAGAACAGCAGGCGGTTCACCTGCTTGGACCGGTTTTGTCATGTATTTTGACGTTGGGAATACGTTCCTTCTGCTGCCTGTCCCCAGAATTGTTCCTGAACATCAAGTTCTTTCTAAATTGCATCAGCGACTATGTCCGCGATGTTCCTGGCACATAGTATACAAGCTGGCTAATGAATCACTAGGGTTGTCAGAGTGTCTCGGGAAGGTACCAGATAGCTTTCTTGACAGGAAAAATTGGAAACGTCAGTATCAGTCGAGAAGGCCGGTATTGTGAGTCTAGTGTTACGTAAGGAGCATGGTCTTTGTTGGGGAGTGGGGCCGAATATTTCTGTCACTGTGCGTCCATCCTGTTGGGTTGCAGCTCTCTGGGAAATTACCGGGAACCCTGCATCAAAGCCAACGGTCATTCTGCTCACCCGAGGCCAACTTTCATAGTATAGTATCCCACTAGTGTACCTACAGACATCGTAGTCCTGTCAGCTATTGATAGCGCCAGGAAAGTAGCCAACTCTCCTTTATTCCCACGTGACTGAGATCAAGCTTGGTTGTCAGTTTTGTTCAATCCGTTTACTTCCCCCAGAACAAATTTGCAAAGATACATTTGTCTTAGTTCTTTATTCGCTAATTGTGACTGCAAACACAAATCAAAAATAGACGCTCATCATTTGCGAGTCGTATCATCACAGTGTCTTAGTAAACTATCTCATCAAGAAATGAGCCAAATGTAGCCATCAACCATATCTGTCGTTTGGTAAAACATAAATGAGGGAACAATAAACGCTCATCATTTGTGATTCGCATCATCACAGTATCTTGGTAAACTCTATCTCATCAAGAAATGACCCAAATGTAGCCATCAACCGTATCTGTCGTTTGGTAAAACATAAATGAGGATGGTTCTATTCAACACAACCTCAGTGATATTACTCCAAGATGGTTTGCATGAACATCCTTCTGTGTCTCCAATAAGCTACTGATGGCCCAGGGGATCGGTTATCTGCTTGGGTAACCAACGTTATTGCAAACCTAGATGCTGAGCGAGGTTCCCTTTGGGAACCACCTTATAACATGTTTTGAGGGCCGCGTGGTCTCATACATCACTATCTTCTACAGAAGGAAATACCAGTGAGGAGAATATTGATAGCTAGGTAGCGTAAATGGTCATTGTTTGTTCGTTGCTTAACAACGGACTGATGATATCAAATCGACTGTAGATGAAACGTCTGAACTTAGATTACCCAGCTCGGAGATGGAATTATCATGATTGAGGAATGTTTCCTAGTTTCAACCAAACATTGCTCGAAATCAGAAGTGTTTACTCGTTTTCAAATTATGGGATAGGCGTGTACTTTGTAGGAGGAACACTGGGTTTTCATTGGCTAAGGGTAATCACCGTGACGCAAAGTTAGTTGAAAATTACTTATGAAATAGTTATGCTTGGGTCACATATTCATACAATAGAACGACAGTGTTCACCGTCGCTGTTAGGTCTTTCACCGAGCATCTTTGTCACACGGGGACTCTACCTTTGCTATTCTGAGATTCGTATGCCAAGTTCCATCGAAGTTTGGCCCGATTGTCCAGATTGATTGCTCAGACAACTTGTGCACACATTTTAGCGACAGAGTCTGTATTGATCAGCTAGTCGCGTAAGGATGGTGAGGCTGTTATGTCTCGGTGCAATTTAATCACAGTGATTTGTTGTGGATTCCTTACCTCTGCTGACCACGGAAATGAGATATCATCAGGTTTCTCGTAACTACGCTTCAACGATCTCAGGGTATGTAGTAAAGTGCCAATGATTCCCTTAGTAGACACTTTTTAAACGATTTTTCTGTTGTACAACAAGGAACATGGCCGCAAATTGTATCCAGCACCGCAAGCTGCAGTTACTTCGTCAAGTACTGAACATGCAAAGAGATCGTCTACTAAAATGCGTGTCATTTCCCACTACAATGCAAAGTGTACCTAGGAACGAAATGGTAAGCTACTGATCAATCTGAGATGGTTCTATTCAACACAACCTCAGTGATATTACTCCAAGATGGTTTGCATGAACATCCTTCTGTGTCTCCAATAAGCTACTGATGGCCCAGGGGATCGGTTATCTGCTTGGGTAACCAACGTTATTGCAAACCTAGATGCTGAGCGAGGTTCCCTTTGGGAACCACCTTATAACATGTTTTGAGGGCCGCGTGGTCTCATACATCACTATCTTCTACAGAAGGAAATACCAGTGAGGAGAATATTGATAGCTAGGTAGCGTAAATGGTCATTGTTTGTTCGTTGCTTAACAACGGACTGATGATATCAAATCGACTGTAGATGAAACGTCTGAACTTAGATTACCCAGCTCGGAGATGGAATTATCATGATTGAGGAATGTTTCCTAGTTTCAACCAAACATTGCTCGAAATCAGAAGTGTTTACTCGTTTTCAAATTATGGGATAGGCGTGTACTTTGTAGGAGGAACACTGGGTTTTCATTGGCTAAGGGTAATCACCGTGACGCAAAGTTAGTTGAAAATTACTTATGAAATAGTTATGCTTGGGTCACATATTCATACAATAGAACGACAGTGTTCACCGTCGCTGTTAGGTCTTTCACCGAGCATCTTTGTCACACGGGGACTCTACCTTTGCTATTCTGAGATTCGTATGCCAAGTTCCATCGAAGTTTGGCCCGATTGTCCAGATTGATTGCTCAGACAACTTGTGCACACATTTTAGCGACAGAGTCTGTATTGATCAGCTAGTCGCGTAAGGATGGTGAGGCTGTTATGTCTCGGTGCAATTTAATCACAGTGATTTGTTGTGGATTCCTTACCTCTGCTGACCACGGAAATGAGATATCATCAGGTTTCTCGTAACTACGCTTCAACGATCTCAGGGTATGTAGTAAAGTGCCAATGATTCCCTTAGTAGACACTTTTTAAACGATTTTTCTGTTGTACAACAAGGAACATGGCCGCAAATTGTATCCAGCACCGCAAGCTGCAGTTACTTCGTCAAGTACTGAACATGCAAAGAGATCGTCTACTAAAATGCGTGTCATTTCCCACTACAATGCAAAGTGTACCTAGGAACGAAATGGTAAGCTACTGATCAATCTGAGAGGTAGGAGAGTGGTTGCGAAAACTCCAAGCACTTTCTATGTTACCGGGCTTCAAGTGTGCTGCCTATATGATTCTTTCAGTGCATGCATCGAAGCCAGTACCGGTCTTCTTGCCAGTTTGTATTCAGATCCCTTTCGTCGTGTATCTTTATTCCGGATTTAGCAAATTATGTTTACAGGGCAGTGATGCTGAACACTGACACTGCGAGCTGAATAACACGAGGATGCATATCAGTTATTTCTGGTTGAACAAAATCGGGCCAGGTGAGAGTTAAGACTCTCCAAATTCAGTTCCAATGTTTCCGAAGTAGGTTAACGTGTTTTTAAGTTTGCTTTTATTTGGCGTAGGATATTATTGCCTGGTTGGCTAACCGATTCGGATGAACCGATCGCACACCTCGTGCATAAACCATCGGTTCTTCCGCCTGAATAGGACAAACAACGTAATTAAATAACATGAAACGATCGTCTTTAACTCATTTCCTCTTAGCGCGCCCCATATCCAATATCTGGGAGATTGTGTGTGTGGTCCAAGAAAACGCATGATAAGGATAACGGTGACGAAATTGCGCACAAAGTCTTTATACCCTTTCACGTAAACAAGCATCAATTAGTTGCGTCCAACACGCTGCAAGTTCTCTAAGCTACGCATAATTGGTGGTCAGCAAGCCTAATTCTCGATCATTCCATTTACCGGGAAATATCATAAAGTAACACATGAAATAGCAAGATAATTATGTAGAAAGGGAACGAAAAAAACTGTTCGCAAAATCGGTCACAACGAGCAGAAACGTTTATTGTGCTGTGCTTCATTTTTTTATGTCTCTGACAGTCGAGACATTTATCTGGTCACGGATATACCGACTCACGCAGAATTGAGAGTGATTATGACATGTTTATAAATCAATCTCACGGGTGACAGGGTTGGAATAGAATGATCATAGGCAATAAGTGTCTGATTTACTGCACTGCCTAGTAGCTATCTACCAGTGTTTCGTTGGGGACGACGCGGTCTGTATGTGAAGATCACGGAGCAGGACATGAATTAAAATCCGACCTGGTTTTCTAGTTCGTTTAGAAACACTACCTTCTGCTAGAAGTGTCAATCTTCAAATGGACTAATAAACAAAAATTACCGGACTGAAATCCCAGAAATGGCGCAGCGAAGTGTCTTTTTTTCTGTGTCATCAATGAAGCTCGTCACATGATTTTTTCGCTACGCTTGTTGCTGTTCGCTTTAAAGCAAAGGAATTTAGTTTACCGAGAAGCTTTGCAGCAGCACATAGTCACCTCGATCACAGTTTCCACCGAAATATGGTGCGGTGGTATTTTCCGGGTTTAATGGCTCCCTAGGTCACTCAGTTGCATTTCGCTCTTGCTAATACTAAAGCAATCAGGGTTACTGCTTACTTGTTCAGTCATCAGCTATCTGTTCTGTTGTGCCCAACATTGAATTTGGTGCCTGACTCATCAAAACACTGAATAACCGTTTGCAAAATTTTGCGGAGCCTATCCGATGTTGACCGTAGACAACTGAATGTCACCTGAATCCGTCGCGTTTGCGATGTTCTTTAAAGGAAATTGCTGCCAAATGCAGTCTCGATTGGTACAATTTTCGAGAATCTCTAGTATCTTTTCTTGCTGAAGAACACTAGTTTTCGATTGGCCTTGTTCATCTTGGGGCTCGTCAAATTTGTACATAAGTGAGTTTCATTATGCTTTCGAGAAACGTCATATATGTACCAAACTTGCATTCCGTCCATCACATGTGGTGAAAAAATAGATTAGAAAATCTTGATGGAAGAATTCGCCACCTCAGATTCCTCATGTTTGGAATATGCGCGCTACTTGGCAAAAAATACTCCTGTCACTGCAGGAGTTGTATTCACCATAGGAACGGTCATAGAACTGTTGGATGTTTGGGGGAACGATATTGCTAATTCAAGTAAATTTCAGCAATCATGATTCGTGGTAAGAGAAAAATCATATCATAAACCAATTTTTCTTTGTACTATTTGTCATCAACCTGCTAAACTTGCGACGTAAAATGCAGCAAACCAAATAGTAGGTGAAATTAATGAAAAATGCGTGTTTGTACAAGGAGTGTTAAGGAAAAAGATGCAACTTGGACTCCAGCGCATACAACCCACGACAAAATCATAAAAATTGATTCAGTCGCTTATTTATTCATGATTTTAGAACCCCGACCGCGCATATATAACTGAATACGAAGAACCATACATGTTTACCTGGGTACTTTAGCTCCAGAACTGAATTGCGGCAGCGATCACTGCACCCGGTAGTAAAGGTCTTATGGATTTGAATGAAGGAACTTTGCACAACAAGTTGTCTTTGCACTGCAGTGAGCTTTTTGAGAGCCATTAGTAAGAGAACGTGCCTTATTTTTTCTCCAAAAAACTACAGGAATGTTCCGCGGAACTACACTAAATGCATGATAGGTGAGTTTTTCCCGGGTTTCATAGCGGTTTTTACAGTATACACGTATGTTGTTACTAGCTAATCAAAATCGACTGATCTTCACAGGCTGGTTGGGGTTGTTTTTGAGCCGCCCTATCGATAGGTGAAGTTGCATTGACTGTAAGCTGGAGTTTTGTCACTTCTACCTCTCGTACCGTTCATGAATATTAGTAATCCCATATGGACCAAAGTATGAAGGAAATACTCCATACTCAGGCCTAAAATATGAGCGGTCGTTCATGAGTGCAAACACCGCGAAACTACTTGTTGCAGGCAGATTGGTGATCTTACGGATATAGTGCCTTGCAAAAGAGGTAGTGTTGTTAGTGAAATTGCTTGAGGTGGTCAGAACGCTCGGCATAAGTTGAAAAATAACAACAAACAGTGCGCCGTGACAGTTCTTAGATCGCGAGGGAAGTTCGTGTATCACTCTTACCGATGCTTTACTCCTACATCATGTGTTGCGACATTTTAAGAGAGAGCAAGCTACAACAAACTACGTTTCAACCACATATGTTCATAAACATATAAGTCTTAACGTTTATTGTCTTTCATATCCCATATCCCGCTCAATAGGCAGCACATCAGTACAAAGATGATCACACATAAACTTGAAAAAATACGAGAGGAAATGTATGAATGTGTACCAATGGCTCGAATAAGGAAAACAATGTTACCAAACAAGTTGTGTTATTAGATAGGTGTGCGGATTACAATTTTATTGTAAAGCTGAGGATAAAACTAAAATTAAATGAGTATTCAGTCAACATTTAGTCCTCACAGTGGGGCTAATCAATGCTGGCGAGACAAGAGTCACTGGATAGCTACGTATTGTAGAACAACGTGAAGTGAGTACATGAAGACGGAGCCACGGAATGCTGAGTCTCTTTTATCCAACTCTAGTCAAGTGTAGGTAAGTTTTGTTGTCTCTGACTATCGTTCGCACTCCAGTGCTCGGTAGCAGAAAAAAACCGAGCCGACAGCGTTATTGCAGCAAGCGAGTGCGCGCGAGTGCAAAAGTTAAAATGCCCCATACTTTTTAGAAGGCATCTTCTGACATTGATCCAAGTTGTCCGATAGCATTTAGTGAACAGCCATCAAAATCGATCGTGCTTCTATGGAATGCCTGAACACTGATCACATTCAGTCATGCTTCTGTGGCATGCCTGAACACTCATCGGCTTTAGCTGAATCGATTGAATGATTGACTGGTCTGGATGGTTGCCGGCTTTTCTACTGGGATTATGGTTGAGTTTTAGGATCTCAGTAAGTTCCGAGCTTTCTGGGGTTACTTTCACGAATCTGACCTTCCCGATAATTTGTGACATTTTATTATATAGATTGTTTTTCATTATTCCTCCTTTACTTCGCGCAAGACATTGCTGAATACTGTTACAAGTGTTTTCATCCTTATTGAGAATCGTCTTACAAAACCCAAAATAGTCTAGAACACACGACCTCCTAAGTAGCAATGTGAACACTGCAACTCAGTCAAGAGTGGCTGAAAAGCTGTGATTACTTGCCATTCAGACAGGATATATTCATACTCATCTTACATCTTGGTCGCATAGAGTGATTGGTTTCTTCAGCATTGACTTGTAGGATGGGTGGTTGACGAATAAAGATTCATGATCTTTACTTTGCTGTTCTGGTCTTGGTCTACTGTTTTTCCTGGAATCTTGGAGTTTTTTGAAGTTTCGGTAAATCGCTTCCTTTATTTTAAATGTCGAAGCAAGCAGACTGATACATTTAGTATGGGAAGGATCTTTCTCAGCAGAACTACGGTCACGCCTTTCCCCATAAAACATAATCGGTTGGAAGTGAGCAGACCGATTGACAAGTAAGCGCCCATACCAAACGAAGTTTGTTGGCCAATTTTGTCAGGTTTTTGTGTAATTAAGTTTTTGAGAGGCTCAGCGAGTCAAGCAATGTTGCTTTTCAACTAGCAGTGCATATTGGTGGAATCCTGATAACCATTTGAACCCGCCATTAGTAAGTGGGATTCTTCTCTTAGCAGGGTGCTTTAAATGGGTATCGTTTACACATCGGAGCAAAACTTTCACGATGCAGTGTACGCACCCAGTTGGCTTACTTTGAGCTGAATGCTTTGTTATATTGCTACATGGTGAAAAGGCACAAATATCTCGGAAGCCGAATAACTTAGGACTTCCGGGTCAAGCTAGGCTTGGATACTGTGAAAACTAGGCGCCGTGTGGTGTATAATATGGAAACGTTTATAGTAAAAACACAGGGCAGTGGAATGAGATGTCATAATCCGAAAGACGGACACACATCCAATTCAAACTATATACAAATACCACGCGTAAGCGAACACATAGCTATTACACATGCATATATGTTAGTTACATTAGGGTTTTGGGGATATACCAATCGGAAGATATGTTAATGGACCGAAATGACATTAGCCTTGTTGCGTGCCTATATGTTTGTACTAATACTTGAAAAAGGTTGCCTGAACCAACCAAAAGGTCCAATGGTAACATCCCATTTTAGTGCGGTAGGTTCTGACTACAGGAAATTTTCATAAAGTTGAACGGTTTCGTCTACAGGAAATTTCATAAAGTTGAACGGTTTCGTACTCGTTCAGGCGGATGTACACCCAGTTTCTGAGTAGCTTACCGAGAAAAGTAAACAAGTCGGTAAGCTGAGCAGTTTAGTTTGTGCATTTGGCAAATACACGTGAGCTCAAGCATTGACGAAAACCAATGCAAGGCAAAAGCCCCCTGCTTAGATGATCACAGATTACCACTTGAGGTAATGGCAGGAAATTGTCCTTTTGGAAGGATAAAATTTATTCTAGATACTTGAGAAGTTTGTTACTATTTTTGACTATATGCGTAAAAAAGGGCCAACCTTGAAAACGTTTTTAGAGTGAACTGTTGCCTCTGTAGAGAAAAATGTTGATAGCGTAGACTGCCTGAAGTTGACTTTCATCTTTCCGACTGGGTTTCTTAGACCATCAGAGAATTTATTGTTGGGTAACGTTTTTTGGTTTGACACAAGGGCTTCGTCAGTTCAAATGAGTTTGTTGCTACGTCGATCAATTTTAAGTGGAATAAAAAATTAATCAATAAACTACTTTTTACCCAGCCAACTAACTTGGCCTCGAACATCAGATTAAATTTCTTGCGTGACTAAAAATCACGAATAATGGCTCAGGATTTATTGTGGTGAAGTTTCATCTCGTTGGCCGTCTCTGGACAAAATTCTGGTGCTTTGTTGCCTGATAATAAGACAACCTGAATAATACAGACAGTGATTAACTCATTCTCCATCAACTTGGCCTAGGAACTTCAAATGTTGCGCCACTTCGTCTGTGCGTCGTTTCTATTGGTGGCTAAATACTAACAGTGGTACTCTCAGATGATCTGAAACCTCCCGCTATGTCCTAGCTAGATCCACCAATTTCACAATTTACACTATGGTTCCTGATTAATTCCATTAGCTTTGGCGAGTGAATAGCTTCTCTCGCCTAAAAGCAACATCATTTTCCAAATCATAGTGGTTGTCTTTTCGTTCCTCACACGATGTAGGAACCAGACTTGGACACTTTAGTGTGTATGATGCTCTCCATCAAATTGTAACCAAGAACGCGCTAATCAACTAATGAGAAGTAAAATACTCTGTGTGGGAAGTCGTCCGCCGTGGATTCAGGCAACATTTGAGAACATCATAAACGAGAGATTCAGCTGGGTTCCAGTGAGTCTCTCGAAAGAACCAAAATGGTTTGCAAATGAGTGTATATTCGCTAACATTTGATCACGTTATTGAGACTGCGCAATTGGAAGACAGGCTGCGCTATGTCCTTCCTAAATGTGCGTCATCGAGTGATCGTTATAAGACGGTTAAATGTTTTAAACACAAGCCGGAATGTCGCAGGTGCTTTGTGAATTTTTGCATTCGCGGGGAAGTTACATCAACTCACAGACAATGAAATATCTTCTGGCTTGCAGTTGCTCTGTTGACGTCCCAGTGTCGGTACCATCATCCTGGTATTGCGGACTGGTATTGTCCTACTATGAAACAATCATCATAGCGTTATTGCATGAAACATCCTTCGCGACAAGCAGCACACCGTGAATTTCCCCCTTCCCTTGAAGGTGGCCTAGTTCATCTCCTAGGCTCATAACAGATGCACCAGTTTCATTGTTCTAATGAACTGGCATATTATCTCTAAAGCTTTTGTCGTAATTGTCACATAATTCTGTAGAACCAGCGACGGCAACATTAAAGTCTCTACATTTCGGCATCTCTTTTAGTGTACATCCTTTCTAAGCAACTGTAAAACGATCTCGTTCCGTAACATTGTTGTATATGTCAACATAAAATTTTGGACAGACAAAGCTTCACTGAAATTTATTTGGTTCAACAGAGGAAACTGAGCTAAAGTCCCTGTTGTACTGGTGGAATTAGTCAAAGTTTAGGCATGCGAAATGACATCTGATGAATTGGTCTGAGCCTACTTTGTGTGCATCGACGGTTCGATTGTCAGTAACGCGTATGTTTCGTTTTATCGTACATATGCCTAGCAAGCGCACATAGCTTAGCAACCGGCTAATCGCATGGGTTAGGTTGGCGTATTACCAGCCCAACCCTCACCACTAGAGAAATACGTGTGGGAATTGTCTTCCGAACACAAAGTGTGACATCACCCTTAGAATTGCCTTTGTCAGCGGTCTATTTTCACGATCCTTTAAAAAGGTTGGCATAAGGACTTGTGAGAGCAGTATCAAATGGGTAGAAGTGGGCAGATGAAAACAGTTAAGTGCTAATCAACAGAGACGTATTCGTAGAGCCTGTTACGGCGTATATCCTTTTTCCACGTGGTACTAACCCTTTATTCGGCAAAATAAATCGCAGGTAAACTCGTAGAGATCAGTTGGTTATCCATACTCCTCTGTGTTACAGACTGTTCAGCAAACATTTCCTCAACGTTTGCAATCGGTTATAGTTTTTTTTTCAGTTCACCCCTAATTATGTTGTTGTAGAGCGAACGGGTTAAGCCATCGTTTGAATCTAGTCACATGCAGTACCACTGTATGGTAGCGTCTGAAAGGACGAATCAACCATAATGGGAACCAGTGTGATCGCGTAGATCTCTTTTGAGCCGAAGCAGTAAGCATCCTACTAAATGTTGATTAAATTTAACACGAAAAGTTTTTTGACGTGCTGTGGATAGCAACATCTTGTCAGCCACTTCCGACAATTGCATCCATCGGCAAACACAGAATCAGAAGCCTTCCTGGTCCAGTTGGTTCATAGTTTTGAGTAATTTATGACATTCATCGCACTCCCTATTTTCCCTGAAACAAGCCGAATATTACAAATTACCAACTGAGCCGATCAGTGATTCTCTGGGAGTTGATTCCTGATCAAAATTGACTGTTGAGGAATGTAGAACATTGTTGTGTTGGTTCACCTGCGTGCAATTCGGTTGCCACCGGCAGATGGGTGAGGTGATAAATTAACGCGTGTCATAAAAGGATTATGTTGAAATTGATATCATCGATCAGTTGTTGTTCCCCTGTGGCTGACTCTCAACAGAGCGCGAAAGATTAATAGAGAACGACAGAAAAAGTGCTTATAAATATATGATCGTGTTTCACATTGAGGTATCAGTTCAATAATAGCATGTTGTATGCAAATTTGTTCCACAACAAGTACATAAAAAACGTTTGTTTATATAACCGAACCTATATTGCTTCATTTCATCTTGAGAAAAATTCGTGATAGATTTAGCAGATTCATTACTTGGCAGAAAACCTTTTATACGACATTATTTATAATGAATAAGTGTTAGTTCAGTTTGAACAAGTCAGTTGGTGTGTAGGAAGCATTCGAGTCATGCTTTAGGTGACTTGAGCTAATCAAGCTGCGGTCCCAGATTGTCTCAGTGAAAGCGCTGAAACTATTCTTCTTCAGGATTTATTCATAAACTACGCTGGGAATCGTATCAGCTGGTATCAAGTGGATCCGAACAAATAGTCGATGAGAGTTAGACAAAACCAGATGTGATTAGTTTGTTGAGGATACTTTTTCTTCTCAAAAAAGTGGTGGTTAATAACAGGTTTATTCGCACAAGGGATGCTTAAAAACTCATTCAAAAATGTGGAAATCACACGATGGAGAAGCAGATGTAATAAAGGGATCTGTGCAACACGTGCCTCATAAAAGATGTTGATCGAAGTGCATTTCCTTCAAGAAATTTACGCCTACAGCTAAAATTAGATATAATGACCAGACCCGCTTATCATTGGCACAGTCATTAACAAGTACGCTTTTTTAATTATTTGGTATTTCAAACCATTAGAACATGTTTGTATGCACTGTAAAATTTACAAGATCTTATTTAGCAAATTACAATGTTGACGCTTATGGAAGAAAGCTTAAAAGTTCGCAATTCTAAAAAATAGGAAGTTATGTACAAAGGAATTCTGTGCGCGGTGATGGCAACTGAAAAGCAAGAGGAAATCAATATAGATAAGATCGGGGCTACATACACTTTAGATGAATAGAAATCAAAGAAAAGGGGGTTGGATGAGGGATAGGTCAATAAGTCATGGAATCGGGTAAGTGACTTCAATGTCAGACAGACTTGTGGGAACGGGTGTATCGTAGGCCAGTTCAAATTCGGAGGTCACACAGGTTTCTTTTGGATGCAAAGTTGTCGGACAGAATGCGAGAACACAATCCCGTATCTCTGACTGGTAGTGGGAAGAAGCCAAACTCAAGCGCGATTGCATCACATTTGGCCGAAACCTGTCATGTCATAGACAAGGAGCAAGCCTTTACTATCATGTACCGGGTACCTCTGAACCGACCACGATTGGTACGATCCAGAGTACTATCGATCGCAGAGGCGATTGGCATCCAGTTGATTGGCTGAATCCGCAAATTTGCACCCAAAAGAAACTTGTGCAACCTTTGAACTTGAACCGGCCTAAGATATATCTGGTCCCACAATTCTGTCTGACATTGAAGTCACTTACTCGATTCCGTGACCAACTGAACTATCCCTCATCCGACCCCCCTTTTCTTCGATTTCTATTTCTCTCTTAACCTTCACGTGATTTCTGCTACAGTATAGATAAACTGAACAAAAAGCCAATAAAAGCAAATTTAGCTGGAATATATCACAAAGTGTGGACTCAGCAGAGTTTTGAGTAGTGTCTCTTTAAACAAATTAGTGTTCACGTAAACGTTTCTTTTATCTTAGTACTGAAAAAAACGTTGACGGAGACTCATTAGCAGACTGCGCTTACATGATGGGCAAAATGTATTTTGAAATTGAAAAGTTTTTTTCAACAACCTTATTAGTAGTGTCTTTTGTCTAGACAGTGTGCTGTATTATATATCGAATGTTGCCCAACTGAAAAATGAGACAGCCATTTTGTATCAAATTCAGTTGAAGCTAAAATGAGGGTCTGGTACTTAGTTTAATCTCCCTTTAAATTCAACATATTATGCAAATTTGTTTCCGCTGATAATCTGTCATCCTTTATAAGCCCTAAAGCTAGGATGTTTTGTTCGCAATCTCTGTCTATCCACATATTTTTGGTGGGTGCTGCAGAACGAAATAAATTTTCATATTTTGTCTGTGCCTTTACGAGTGAAGGCTAGCTGCCACATTATGCTCGATAATTTCAGCAGGTTCGGCCATTCTGGCATGAGCTCCGTGGGAGATTTTCACAATGCAGATATTGAGAAACTGATAGGAACTGCATAGTCATAATAATAAAAAAGTACGGTTTTAAGTCTTCAGAACCAAATAATGTTGCCTGAATAAATTTCAGATTTTTTTGACTCGTTCCCTGTCACATTTATTTGAACCAACACTTTGTTTCCCAGCTGCATTTATAAAGTACAATGAGGAAAGCAGCCCCTGACGGGATTAAGGCGATATTTTCTCACGTTGATAAATGTGAAAACCGGTCATCACTTCATTTTTCTCGCATAAAATCCAATAGTTTCGTCAAATTCAAGCCCCTAATTTTTATTATACGGAAGCGTAGCATCGTTTGGACGACCCGATTGTGACACACAACAAGAGAAACTATACCGAATACCATCTGATTACCGGAACTCTTGCACTCAGTTTTCCGCGAGTGAAAACACACTTAATGTCAATTCTTTAAAATACCGTCTACTTTCAAAACGCCGCCTTTTTTGAGCTTACAAGAACTGAGTGACTTGTGAGCGGACAACATTCAGAGAAAGTTAACTGTCTTATTGTACATAGCACCAAGAACGGGATCAGCTTAGCTTAAAATCAAAACTTCGGAGCCTTTGGAATGGAAGCTGCCGAAAATGGCTTTAAAAAGAGTAGTTTGTGGATTTGTGGTTGAGTGAATTCCGGTTACTGAATACATGTCACGCAAGGATCCTGAGCATCCATGAATTAAACCACAGGATACATGGTCTGTCGGTCCATTTGTCTGCTTAATCAACCACTACTGAAACTTCCTGGTTTATGAAAATTCAAGATTATTTTGCTTCACAAAATCCCATAATATGATGGCTGTTGATGATAGTACGAAGTAGGGAGGGATGGGAGAACAATTTGAAGGGCGCTTTCTTGTTAGGAGGTTTCTCCGTTGGATGACCGCTTTTAAGTATTTGTCATCTGTTGACTTCCGGGCAGAAAGAATTCAGACACCCATTTCTAATTGTAATTGCCCTAAATCCAAAGTGACATGTTACAAACTTTAGTTGCCAAAATAAATGAGTCCACTGGTTTACCCGCTGTTCATAGGAATCCGACCCCCATCAAAATCCACTTAGAGATATTATAGCCTCAATGATAATTCTTTCTGAACAAGCGCAATTATTTTATTATTAAGCAATGTGCGTACAAATAGGCTCAAATGATCGAAACGATATAATCAAACTTGCTCACTGGCAAATGGGTGGGATGATTCGACTCGTAATCAGGGGACAAATGTCAATCAGTGTATACTTTGTGCAAATATAACTGTGGGTACTTAGCTAGGATCCCATGTAATAAGGACTTAAAGTGGTCCATCAAGTTGCTATCGTATGTGTTTTAAAGCTGGCATTGACAATCCACGGGACCTTAGGAGAGTTTGCCTCCTGATTGGGTTTTTGTATCATTCACTTCCGGTTTGCGGTAATTGACTGACTTTAGGATACCATTTTGTTTTTAAGCGGCCTTTCATCGAAGAATGCCTGGTTAGGTCTCAACGGATGAGTGAGTTCTCATACATCTAATGTACGTGATTCAATGCCTAATCGTTTACCTAACAAGGAATGACACACCTAAACGAACTGGTTTAAGATATATGTTCAGTCAGCTTGCGCAGCGTGAATTTTATATAACGAATGTAAACTTTTCTGTGAAACTGTTGACCACAAATCTCAAGACGTATCTTTTGAATGCTGACGGGATCAGCTAATCGGTTTACTAAAGTAATTCGGGAGCTTCGGCTTTACAAAGTCCTTCTACAAACTGTGAATAAGAGGAAAGCAGCGTCAGCTGTTACCACCATTATCAGTTGATATTCGCATGAATTACGTGGACTGGATTGGAGTTGCCTCTCAACTCATCTTCACAATCTCATGCATTCCGGGGTTAGTCCCTAGTTTGGACTTTTCCCCAGTAATACCATGGAGAGTAGTTTTTTATTCATAGAAGATTCCATTCCAAGCAGGCTAGTCGTATTGACAGAGCTTTTCAGTCTAATTACTTTACAAACTTCTATTCTACGGTCAACTTCTCAGTTTTCAGTGGAACTCTAAAATCCATGGCATTTTATCTGAGAAAGTAGGCGTTAGTCACACTGAGTAGAAAACTATACATAACGTGTCTCACCCGCTAGTCGCCAGTGAGGAACGCCGGGTAGTGGAAAAGTTGGACAACCGGAAACGTGCTAGATGGAGCACGGAGGAGAAGTGCTGCGAATGCACTGCAATTGCTGCGAAGCAAAACAAAATCAAACTAGGTGAGGTAGCTGCGGAATCAGCTAGACGCGGTGTCTGGTTCTTTTTTTGATACAATGCCGAAAGCTCCTTCGCTGGGGATGACAAAAAGCGTTATTTGACTTCAAATGAATTCAAGTCTAAGTGAACTTTGAAGATTCCATGGGTAAACTAACTGCTTCTTCACCAGTAGGAGTGTTTCATATGAAAATGCTGAGAAATAGGGTTACGTCTACACAGAGAGCACGTTCAGTTACGAAAAACACAGCATCTTGAAGGCTCACAACCACCACCAAATACGTGGTTTTCAAGAAATCCTCGCTGAACTATCGGGACCAATCTCAGTTCAGATGGGATCCAGAAGTTACGGTCCCAGTGACTTCAGGTTTACCATAAATGCTTGATTTGTGTTACACGAACGGCTTTACAAAGGAATGGATTTGTGATCATAGCCAGTGAACTCATTACACGTTGTAAAATGTTCTACTGAACTTTTCCGTATTCTGGATGTACTTAGTGGAGTTTATCCTGTACCAGTGAAGCTGAACAAGTCGAACTGCCCTTTCTTGAGGTTTTGTTGAAAAGAACGCAAAATCTGTTGAGGTCTCATGCTCTTCAGTCTTAAAAGCATGGGGCAGTGGTGGCATTTTTCGTTTAAACCAAACGGATTCTTGCCAATTGTCAGTACGAAACAACAGTGACGTTTTTGCTCAGTGGACAATTTGACTGAGCATTGTACATTTGTTTCACGGATACTAAAATCATTCAGCAAACAGCATCTCAGGAGACTCGAGCGCCTTTTGAACCCGCCATAAATCAGACCTTCGGTGGCTCACTGGCAGTGCAAGTGAAGAGCTCTAGACAGAATATCGCGTCGCTCATTCTTTAACTCTTGGAATTTACATGATGTGGTCACATGCTGAGTCACGATATCTCAGGAATCTCAGGGTTCATTCGATTTCTTTATATGTGCTAATTATGTGCACATATATTGCTTGACTAGGAGTAAATGGCTTTACTAATCAGAAGTTCATGTTCTAACGACTCGGTGTCAAACTACCCAATAGGTGCCTGGTCGAAATCTTCCCGGAGTTGCGCTTTGGTGATGAGTCCCACTAGTAAGCTGTTGAGTGCTTCCCGAACTTCCAGCACAGTTTAGCTTCACTTGTTTAAAGTAATCAATTCATCTTGTGATAGAGAGTTTGCTTGCCCTCCTAAAGCCGACATTACTGGTCAGCGCGTTTGCCTGGTCATGTTCATGCAGCATAGCAGAGCAGACAACGACATAACGTGAACGGTTCTGATTCATTTGGTGATATTGTTTTGTTGACATTGTACAAGCAATCAACTTTTCGACCATTTTCGGGGAAATGCATATACCAAGCATCTTTCTTTTTTTACTGTACTTTAAGGCCGGAAAAATCGTTTTGCATAGAGATTGCGTGTCACGTTGCTAGACTACTAGCGACAGCCGCACGTTACCCACCGAACTCGCAACAATTTAGTCTACTTTGACGGTTCGTCCTAGATTTTAACCACATTGGCGGTTACGTAGTACCATTATCGATTTATTTGAAATGCACCTATCTCAGCCAGTGGAAGAATTCCGGGAATATTCACCTTCTCCAGAATGATCTTGCTCGCAGGCGGTAGCCAGTAAATGAGGTGCTCACTGGGGAGATAATCAATAATGTGTGCATAGCACATTATGAAATCAAAGGTAAAAGAAGCACATAGATTTTATTGCCCACGTTTTAGCTCGAAGAGCGAAAGTGCAGATCTACGTTTTGAGTGGGTGTCAGTTTTGAGCTTTTCAATAATGTACTCTCACGAAAATGACAAGAAGTTTGTGTACCTTCTTAGTCAGGCAGGTATTGTCTGGAGTAGTCGGTTAACTGGGTCATAGTATGTTCTGAAAAGTTCATTCACTGAGAACACAGCGAACTGAGATGCATTCTGGTGCATTGCTCCGAACCATATTTCCGCTAAAAGCTTGACCGAAGTTTCAAAAAGGTGATCTGTGCTACCTAGTCGGACACAAATAAAGAACGGAAGGAAAATAACAACAGGAACGTTGCCATACCATAGTGGTCGGGCTGCAATGTTGCAGTGATCTATCGGGCCACACTGGTTGGAACTCAGTACCTGATTGTTGGTATGTACCTAAAGGTTAAACCATACCAAGAAGGGCAACTTCACTGTCATCTTAGTTCGTTCCGAACTAAAGAACACATGCCCTTTACCAGCTGACCACAAACTGATTTCACAATGTCCCTTTTCCACATGGAGTTTGGTGGCTTTTTTATCTGTGAGTTTAGCCAACATCTGGCTACGCGCTTTCGTTCGGTTCAGCGATAACTGGAAAGAACACAATAAAACTTGCTAAGGCGAATTTTCAATTGATTGTCCTTTTTTATACTGGAATCACGTGGTTCTCTCTTGCTTCTTAAGTGCATTTATTTTACTCTAAAGCAGGAAAAAATATGGTGAAATGCAGAATACTGTTACAAATGTTGTCAGGCCTAAAAATTGTATTCGTTTTTCTTCTGAGTATCCGTAGAGAATGTACGTCATCCTTTGTTTTAGAGGCCACTAATTGTTCAGTTCTTCACTAAACGTTTCGTCGTCACTGACAAGTTAATTGTCAGGTTGGCCAACGAGTCAGCAACTGGCGACTACATCCTAGCCTCAGAGAAATCGACACCTCTTCACGTGTGTTCACTGTCATTTTGATGATAATCCCGAAAAAAAAACACCTGGGAGACCACGGAAGGTCTTCTTTAAGGGAAGCGGGAGGTGACCAGTTCGGACCGCACCACACCTTCTCTACGCTGAAGTCATGACCCTTTGTATTACGGTTGTTTCCCAATGGATTTTGTGAGGAAGCAGTGGCAAGTTACACTTTGTCTAAAGCGAATTCGTAAGGAGAGCAACCATGTATAATCTGTTACTGGCTTTTGGCATACTGTGTCCGTTGCAGTGAAACAGCCTTGAGAATTTCTGCAGTTGAAGTGACGTAGAACACAAACGTATTCATATTGGCATCCCCATCAAAATTCTTGACGTATACATCTTTCTAGGTATTAGTGGAAGAGCTGTTAATATCCCTGTTTGATGTTTCCACCTGCTTTCCGATACTCAGACTCCGATCCCTTTTATTCTAGCTGGAGTTCACGCTGCTCAGAGCTAGGAGTCGTTGATCAGCGTGGCATAAACGAGCCCCGATATCTGGAAATCCTGTCTACCTCCAAGGATTCACCATGCTAATAGGACTTGTGCGTTCTGTTGGCTCATCTGTTCGTTTTTAATTTGGTGTCCTCAATGATTGGATAGGAGTTTTTCTTAACGACCCTCAAAAACGACGCAAATTGGACAGTTTCAACATAACTGCCAATTTAGCGGAACGGGTATTATTAATTCAACTTTATTTTTCTTGTATGCCGGTAACAGTCATTCGTTCCCCACCCACTTCGTTACCCAAACCATGAATCTACATTTACGTTCTCAAAAAGTATGATAAATGCTATTGCGCTGGACAGATTTGTGGGATCAGATCGGACAAACGAGACGGAATTATTTTAAATGTTTCTCTGTCACAAGGGATTGAAATAAAACAATCAATTCAGCTTCTCTTCGATACGAAATGAAATAAGATCATAAAATGTGCCATTGGGTCAGAAGATTTGGAATGGAATCTCGGGTGGCTTTTGCGAAGATAGAGTAGTGGAAGGGTTTTCACAAATCCTCATTTCGCGCTGAGCTCAGCTGGGTCCTATTCAGTTTGATTGAAAAGAGATTATTCACATGTAAATAAACTTCGTTCACTTAGAATATACACTAATTGTTATGCGAATCCACACAATTTCTAACTTCTTGTCTTCTAAATCCGTTTAGCACCGATAACGTCTTACAAAATTAACGTTTGTTTAATCATCTGCTGTCATATTAACCACCGTTAACACTGCTTTACGCTTTGCGAATGAGCATATCTAGGGGTTCCAAACGCGATATCCATTAAACCGCGTTCTTTAATGAGTCGTACCGATCATTCCAAAATTATTTCAGCCTATGGTAGTACCTCCGTGGAAACCTAACGGCTTGTTGAAGCTTAGTTGTTATGTGGTGTGGTTTAGGCATGCAGTTTGGATTGCTAGGCGAGGCTTAGGTCCCAGTTTTACGTGACTGCATCGCGTTATTTTGATGTCTAGCCGGCGGTATAGCAAGTTCTAATCACATTGTTTTTGCGTTAGAGCTATTCCCAGCTGTTTCGTAACACCTGCTCCTGTGCGCACAAAGATAAGAAGACCTTCTTGTTTCCGACTACGCGGCCTATCATTCTTCTATTAAAGGCAAACAACAGTCATGAAGAATCTATAAATACACTGGAGAATCGGTAATTTCGGCGCAATAGGTAGACGTTGATCTGTTCACTGAGCTTGAGTGAGCTCCACCAAACCACACCCCGAAACCAGTTTTGTGGAGTAATGTGAGTAATGAAGCTCACAAAATCCGAATTACTGCAGAAAATGCAGAGTAGCTCACAGGTTAGGCGATCTACTGACTGATTGGTTGAGAAGGATGCTTTTTTATCAATCTTCATACCGTTAACACCTGACTTGGCAACAGGAAGAATACACAGCATTATTGATTAACAGTATACATAGATACAGTCGCAACAGCGTTATCGAATTTTCACAAGAAAATGTCGTTGGAAATGCCAACAGATATAAATCGATGTCCTTTTTTGACTTGAGGGTGTTTCGCTGTTAGTTCCGTGGAGCAGAATCAACGGGCCCCTTGAGTTTGAGCTTCCAATCTGCCATGGTAATTATCTTGAAAGCTATTTGGCTGGAATTCTATGCCAGAACTTTATTTATGATGTGGGGCACTCCGAAGTAGCCAAACAAGCATACATACTACGGGAAATAATACCATATGGCTAAATACCTTACCACTCTATGCAGAGGTAGTGTGAGAACAGATGACCGTTTCCTTGGGTGAGAATCACTCTCAGGTTCATTGAAGCAGAAACGCCGCCATCCTCCAAAACATATTGCTTAAAAACGTTCTGCCAGGAAAGTGCACACTGCTGTCACTCAGCGGTTGTTCTTGACCAGTGGCTCAGTATCTAGTGTAATTGAAGAACCTTTAAATTCGTGAGTCCATTGCTAATAAACAAATATAAGCTGTGCGCTGCATCATAAGGGACTGAACCTTCACACTATAATGTCAATTCCTTTGGATAGGTCAACCCCTGATCCTTAATATGCCGGAATTGAGATCAAAGTTTCGGGATCAAACGTAGAAAATCAGCCGCTTTTTCAAGGCGCAGTAGTTTTCATATGAAAGAGATTGTGAAAAGGAGTTAGACACTTCTCCTAGGGGTAAGAGTTTGGAAGGTAAGAACATCATTCGGAAAGCACTTGAGGTCAAGTGTCCTGGGTATTGAATTCCTTGAGGGGTCAGCTGCAGTTTTAACCCTTACTAGATTTTAACAACAAAAGTCTTCTTTGACGAGGCGTTGGATTTACGGTTTCTTGACGCTTGAAATGAATGGCAGTAAGTGTTTCAAAGCTAAAATTTATCTAATCTTCAGTCCTTTTTATCCCCACTCCAAACCACATAGGCAGCGGAATTTAACCGAGTGTGAATCGAGTGTCTTTCACAACCTTCCAGAGCATTCCTTCGCTTGGGCATGCTTGGCCCCGGTTCTCTACATCTATCGGATATGATGCTTAGTAAACGTTATCTCATTCTAGCGACAAAGCCAACGCTCACACTTAGAGCTGATTATTCCGGCTTTCAAAGTTAGCAATGCAGGTGGCTGCACTTCGTAACTCTGTGATGTGACCCTAAACGGTTGAGTAAAGTTATAGCAACACAGGTGGGAACGCAACTCGGGTGCTCAAAATGGGCTTAACCGGCCGTGTGGTCGCTTTCGTGTTTATTTGACGATCAGTAATATATCTCTTGCGTTGTCGTACTACATATTTTACATCAGGATCCTACATGCCTTGGCAACTATCCTTGTGGCCACCCTGGAAACCAATGCAACTATCTATCCGGTAAAAATATTAAAATGATTCCTTGCTGCGGAGCGAACTTGAATAAAAATGCGCACACCCAGATTGCCGGAAATAATGAAACCACTTATTGGCAGAAGCATGGCACACATGATGTCCCCGTTTGACCGATCGATATGCGAAAAATTCCAGACGATCGTCGGTTACAGTTAGCTCAGCGGAATCGAAGCATCATGGTATTTGGTTTGGAGCATTATTTGGGATATCAGCACTTGATTCCATCAAAAGTAAATGTTGTTACCAATAAGCCCACCTATTTGGGTCATTCGCTCGCATGCACAATATACTATTTATATCTATCTGCAATACTCATTATAAACGGATAGAATTAACTCCCACAACCAGCAGGTGCTACTAACCATTACGTGGCTTAAAAAACAACATATATATATATATCAATTTAGGTGGTGTACTGCAGGGAATAATATGGATATAAACTAGCAGAGTGTATATTCACTCCCTTCACACCTGAATACAGAGCTTCGGTAACCCACTGCTGAATTTCGCGAATTTTGGACAAAAAATTTCGTTGGTGTCCCAAGAAACGCAGTTACTGGAATACGTTTTCAGACTCAAAAAGCTTGAAAAAATGCATGGCTCAGGAGAACCGAACTTCATAGGTGGTTTGCCGTAGTTATACGTGATGAAATAAGAGTTGTGATCTATCAGCACCTGCAGTCAGCATCTGGTATGAGTTGCCTAGCTGGTCGGAAATCCATTTTGCTCAGGTACCCAAAAGAGCTCTGGCGCAGATTTTTAGAAATTAGAATGTCTGAGACCACACGAATGGGTTGATAAGCTATATTCTCAAATGAAAAAGAAGGGTTAGGAATGACGGCGGAAATATCTGTGCCCGATGAGGCTATTTTGGTGTTTTTGACGAAGCACCATTATGTTTGATGAGCGATCTTTGACAAAAAACAGCAACCACATTCTAACACAACGAAGAAAAGACAATTTGTCCAATCATTCCAGATATATTATGTATGCTTCTCCCATGCGAACGCTTCAACCGCATCAAATATTTTCGATAAGATTCCAATAAAAGAATCAGATATGTGCCCGCAGGTTACGTTGACCATGGAAAGGAAGACAAAAATATAAATTTTCAAAATCCCGGTTTCATTTGTCGTGGGTGCAGACGTTTGATCACCTCGGTTCTTAAACTTTAAATGACTAGGATTATAACTCAGAATAAACGTAAACAGGTTCTGTCTAACCGCATCACTAGACTATGGTCCGTTTGAAAGCACACCTCTGGCAAAACCAAAAAATGTACCGCTTGAGGAATCAACCAAGTAGAGCAAAGCGTAGACTGTAGACATTTATAGGCAAACTGACTGGGTCTTCAGCAATTTCAATGGTTTGGATTACACTTACAAGCATAAGAGAACAGAATTGAAAGTTGTTGAATAAAAATTCTTGTTTTTTCCTTAGCGTTGCTTCTATATTCGTCCTCTTCAAACTGTCGCCAACTTTCGCAATAGGGAAAATGTGCTGATCTGAGATATGTCTGATTCTATGAGGACCTCAGCTCGTTGCTTGATTAGCGCACGTGATGAAAGGTTTAAGCGGCACGTTTCCAGACTCGCTATCCCTTTAACCTCCAAAAAACTGGGTACAATGAAATGTGGGTGAATACTAAATTCGATAAATCGGTTACAGGGAAACAAAAGTCGAGTTTCAGCTTTTTCAGTTTAGTAGATATGTTGTCTCTATAAGTCGACAGAGGTCAAAGCATGGATTGAAGAAAGCTGGCCGAAAGTTCACAATTTTAGAAAAATCAAAATCATGGACGCGACAAGTATAACAATCAACAGTGGGTCTACCATAGAGCAATCGTCTGCTTGAGTGCTCGAGGTGGTTTCTTTAAAACCGCTGTAATTGTCCTTGGGATTGTTCTGGAAATTTGCGCCCACTGAGATATACCAGCGCATGAAAAATTCCCCGCCCATGTGGTCACAGGCAAATACACTCGAAGACCGATCTAGGTGTGCTGTCGAGGGCGGAACCAAATAAGGGACATAACCAGCCGGATATGCTCAGCTCGTCGTAGAAACTCTCAATCTAATTCAGTGTACAGAATGCTGGTCTGTATGCCTCACGCGGTTTGTGTTTTCTCAAACTTTGCATTATAAATTACCCGTAAATAAGAAAACAGTTTATTCACACAGCTGGCGAAATGCAACCAGCCCGCTGGTATTGGGATAAGTGAACGAAGTGTGGTATGGTATCCTTTGTGAATGCCACTCAGTCACTGCTGGTCATCTAACTGCGAACGTGGGCTAGGCCGGTCGGGATCCATTCGAACGGTTAAGCTTGATTTCATCAAGGAATATTCCCAGACGAAGGTTAAATTGGTTTGTTTTTCTGATGCTGTGTTTTCCAATTACCCGATATTTACCACCCACTAAACAAGGATCGACATTACGTGAAGGAAAAACACAAAAAATGGTACTCCAAAGTAAATGGGTTTTCAAGCTTTGTTTTTGTATGTTCGGATTACGCCATAGATGTCTAGGTGGCAAGAACTAAGGATGCGTCACTCATACACACGCCATTCCGGATCGGAAATCGCCCTTATTTTAAGCGCTTTTGTTCTGTTAACCAGGAACAGGATAGATTCTTTCGGTGGAACTCCAACAAAATAGTACGGAAGAATGGTGAATAGGAAGCGGAAAACTGGATACTCATAAAAGAATTTTCACCACACTACTGTTCGAAGGGGACCAGGATGGTAGAGTTCTAGCGGTGATTAAATCGGACTGTTACGGGAACATCTGATACTATAACTATATTGCTAATCAAAAAAGCAGGATGTGTGCTTATATAAACCACTCTAGGCGAACAAACTGTTTGGTTGCTTCCTGTGCATAGCTGTCTTAATGTTTCTGTCTACTTCTTTATTAATAGGAAGGCATTCTTTCACAATAGAATAGTTTTGCGGGGCCCATGCAAACGTGGTCACTTGCAAGCCTCACAAACCAACTTACGTTTGTCTCCACAGTCATATTCTACCTTCTGGTTGTTTCTGTTAGTAGTTCGGAAACATCCAACAGTAGGTGAAAAAGGCACATTCTATGGTGGTGCTTGTACTCTGTACCAATGTACTTGAGATGACCTGTTTGCTTGTTATTCACAAACTCAATTATATATTATGCATGTACAAAGCAACTAGGCACAGCTTTCTTCACGCCCTTGAAAGATAAACACGTAGACAAAAGAAATTTAGCGAACTAGTTGTGACTCTCCACGATTTTGAGTGAAGTGATCTATCTTTCTGTTGAGTTGGACTTGGAACCTTAAATCCACCGGTGGTCTCATTATGCAGCCAAAGAACGCTTGTTTGGAGAGCACTGGTTTGGGATTACCGCGCTCGCCGCTGAGCAATAGGTGCACAACGGGTGGGAAATTGGTTTTGGGCTGTCCCTTAATATCTGCACCTTCCGATATATATATATATATATATATATATCCAAGATCACGGGGTGAACGAAGCTGACCAGGAGTTCAGTTAACATTGAACGGATATTTTTTTCACGGATACATCCTAAATTGAGGTCAGTATCGTATGCACACTCATGCTTCAGAACTTGTTTCTGCGTATATGCACACACTACATGTTGATTAGTCCTTCCTCTGTGTTAGTTACAACTCTATTTGATATTCTCTTTTGATGATGATCATTGATGCTCCAGTTACCTGACAATGCTACGATCCACCACCAGCTCTAAGGTTGTTTATGCTCTTTAAAGCGAGGAAATTTTCGCTGGATGGGCAATTAAAATGCTGATGGGTTTGAGAACTGTAAATAATCCGTTGCATTCCTTCTAATTCCTGAAGTAGCAGAAGGCTGAGGGAGCATATCTTTTGTAAAATTGGCAAATAAGATGGCATGATATTCTTCCACATGCATATCTACTTTTCAGATGCGTTTCAACGGACATTCGGACGGAGTATCCACTTGGGACGTGTTGTCTGATACGCTGCGTTATCACTATCCCACACACTGTATGTAATGTTAAAATAACGCACAGGCTTGTGCGACATCTGACAGGCTCTTAAGTTAGCAATTAATTCTAATCTCAACAGCGCCATGTAACTCGAATCTTCATGTCTAATGCTTAATGAATTATTCTCAACTGTGGTCTAAAAAAGCATTTCGGTAGGCACTACAGAGTAAAATCGAATCTTTGGCTATAACAAAAGCATATAAATCCAGACACTCTCAAGTGTCCCAAGCACACACGTAGAACTGGAAAAAGTGAATTCCTAAATTCTGAGACGAGAGTCGTTACAGATACGCTCTCCGGAAATAACATGACGTACTTAGGAAAAAAACGAACCATTGTTGGCCTGCATTCGTTTAGGCTTATCTTCAGATTGTGATATCTGTGTTAACTCTGTGTTATCAGAGTGAACGAGCTAGTCAGCAGTGAACGTATTTATAACGTGTTCAGTGTGTATTATCTGAGGTAAATTGTGCTGGAAAATCTGGATTCAGGTTGGACTTTTAACGAATGATTAAGATTCCTCAAGAAGACGACCACTAGTATTTGGCCATTTCAACTTGTGCATGCACGGTTGGGACGGCTGTTCAGAATGCAATGGCATGGTTCCCCATAAATCTATGAACAGCAAGGTTTACATTACACGCGAAACCCCTAAATGACAGAAGTACAGCCTTGCTTCATTCTCTCAGCATAATTATGTTGTACGTTGGAGTTGGTTATTGCATACGAGATCATGTTTCGGGTAGTGTGCAGATCTGTGGTCGAAATTATCCGGACTGGATGGAATCGATGTCTTACGCTTGAGGAACACAAGTGGCCAAGTTTGTAATAAGTTATTTTTGAGCAGTTTGTCGGCGATACATTCAAATGTTACTCCTGTGCATAATGAACAAGTGGAAAACAATAGCTCGTCTATGTGATCGACTGCCTTGCCAAATAAGAGACACAGGGAGTCGCGTCTGATTCCTGAAAAAAAACATGAAAATGTGGGGGGGGAGGAGTGATAAGTGGTGCAAAAGGCCTTTAATATGCCTCTCAGTCGGTTAGTTGTAAATTCTGTGATACGCAACGCTTAAGAAGGGGGGGGGGGGGAGGAGTGATAAGTGGTGCAAAAGGCCTTTAATATGCCTCTCAGTCGGTTAGTTGTAAATTCTGTGATACGCAACGCTTGCTTGAAATAAATGGCGTATCCTCCGTAAATTGTTACGTCGTTAAGTAGGCGATTTTTTGAAACGGATCCAGTTGAAAAAGAACATCGCGAACAAAGGATTTTTTCATTCAGGAACATGCTATATGTAAATTATTTCTCAAAACATTCCCATGAACTGAATGAGTAGCGCGTTTATTGAAAGATACATTAATCTAGAGTTGTATGCATGATTATCATTGCAAGCAAATTCTACAGGTTTTCAACTCCTCCCCCTCTTCTTCCTGATCATCGTCATCGTCATTGTAATAATAATGATAGTCATTATCATCGTTATCAGTGCTAATTACAACGCCAGGTAGAGAGTTTGTGACATTCATAAAATCCCTCGTTCTATACTGCGATGTCATATTCTGTCTACCTCGAGTCTTCTACCACTCTTGATTTGAAACGAAGGCAAAGCTCACCTCGTTGGTCGGTTACTACGCGAATGTGCCACATGGTCCTGCCAATTTTGTAAGCGGTCCTCGTTACATTTCTTGTGGAAAGCATCATCTTCAACAGACACCCGTTTCCGGGTTACCTCATCGCGAATTCAATTACTGCAATCAATTCCAGTCAGGTTTTTGAAACCGGTGGTCGAAGATCTGAAGATATCCTCTGCGAGGAGTGACGAAAATTTCGCTGCCCAACGAGAATGGATTCTTGATTCTAATCCAATTTATGCGTTCTTTCAGACCTGGTGATATGTCCTTTCGGTGCCAGGAGCAATGCTGGCATTGGGGATTTGTGTTTTGTTTCGTCTGTCCAAATGTTGTGTGGGCTAGTGGAACTCCCGAGATTCCCATAAGTTTCCACAACTTCTCTTGCCACTTGAATGGTCAGGGACGCTTTTGCACTTTGTAGACGCAAACAAACACTTAGATGCGTGCGCATTGGTCGTTTGTGTTTTAGTAACCGGAGGATCGGAGGAATAGAGAGCAAGGCAATGGGAGGAATACAACATTGAAAGTGGAATCCTATTGATGGCTGTTTCATTCAAGCAGGTTCAACACATCGTTCAAGAGAAATAAGGTTTCCGTATAGGGATGGCATTTGATGACTGCCAAAGAAGTTTGATCGTTGCAACCCCATTTAGTTTTACAGAAGAAAATAAAATTAACTAAATAGACAAAACATAATGGTGATACGTTTTTGCTAGCGCACTGTACGTTGCTCCCAAAAGCTCAGTGTAATAATTTAAATAGTTTAGTTTCGCAAAGGGGATTCTGGTGGAGTTTCAACTCAACAGCGTGATAGAAAACTTTGTCAAACCTCTGACTAGCAGTTTGTATTTTTGCCGACGTTTAATTCCAGCAGATCATCCTAATCAATTCATATACTCACAGTAGATGAAATGACCTATCAAATCAATGGCTGTAGATTCATTCACGCGATGATTTCCTGGGATTTGATTGTTCATATCTATGGGAACTGCTTTCATTCAGTCATGTTACTAGTAAACCTCGAAAAACTGGGCATTCAAATTTTCAGGCATGCTTTTTGAATTAAGTGATAAAAGGTGCATACTTTATGATGCATCCTACATTCTAGCCTAATCGGTTCTCATCAACATGTTTTAGACTATTTGAAGAACATTCGGACTTCCGTGATGCATTTGCTCGGTTTCGTCAAAAGCAACTGTCAATTCTCACACGCGATCCGGCTTTTCAGGCGCATGGTTTGCGAGTACTAAACGTTGTCGACAAAATCATCTCCAGGTTGCGCAGAATCGACACCATCCAGGACTTTCTTCTCTCACTGGGATCAAAGCACTGTCGTTACGTTCCAAACATTGAACTGGTGCCGGTGAGTTGTGCCTGATGCATCATTTAGTTCTTGCCTTTTTACCTTTGACTATGTGCGGGAATGGATATAACAGTAACACTCTCCAAAATTTGACCATCCGGGGTGTGTGCAATTAATGCGTTCGTCTATTCTCTTGGTACTGAATACGGTGGACATTCGTCCATTGAAGACTCCGTAGAATATCATCCCAAAGTTTGCGTTGTCCATTTTCGCTGTCTTCACATCACGGATAGAAAACGGATCCACATAAGAAATCCTGAAACAAGGCTGATTGGATAAACAACCTTCAGACTCAGAGAAAAGCTAGCAGCGGTAAACTTTGAAGTTTGGTGAGCAATTTCGGGGATGTGCACAACTGAGCAGGTCAAAAGAAATGGGTTTTCCGTGAGATAGTTTTCGGTGTCCCAGTTTCTCGTTGAAGGATGCACAAATTCAGTGCATATGTCGGTTTTATCTTCACACTGTATATATATATATATATATATATATGCACAAAATTTCCAGTTTTCCTACCCCCCAGTCAGAATAGGGTTATTGCAAGAGTTACAAGTATATAGTCTCACTTCCTAAGTTACAGAGCTCTATTTGAGGTCGTCCGCATAACAGAACTCATTAAGATGATGATTGAGGACCGGGCCTTCTGTGGGTGAGATGATAAGAATGCCACGTTTAACAACGTTCTGTCTGCCTTCTTCTCCTTGAACTTATCGTGTCAAAAATAAGCTGATGTTTCTATCCACTCAGAGAATTCGACAAAAAATAAGCGGCCTCGGAAGGAACTATGAGGCTCGCAAATTCTAAGAGAGACAAAACGTATGATCATTTCAGCCGGTCTGATGCAAAATAATTCCAATTAATATGGTGGTCTGTTCGTCGCGCTGGAGTCAAACACATAGCCCGCTTTAATCCTAAGGAATGATGGTTGCAAATAAGGATCTGTATATCTCTTTCAAACAGTCCCCTAACGTTTCGATAATCTTCGACTAGAGTTAAGTGCGGTAATCCCGGTTTTCCGTCCCATAGGTTCTAATTAACAATGCATGCCTTTGAGTGCGTCCAAATTCCAAGGTCAACAAAAAGCATGGTAGCGTTCGGAATAGAACTCCAGGAATTTTGGCTGCAAAAGTTGAAAGATTCAGGCAAATTGCAAAACAGTTTATCTTAACAAATACCTCTTTAATGCTGGTATATAGACGGAGTGACATGGTCTTGATTAATGCGGATAAGTAATTGAAGGGTTTGCGAAATTCGTGAAGTCCGCATTCACGTAACTCTCGTTTGCAAAGCTCTCCTCCTTACCTGAAGCCCTTAGTTTGATGAATTCATACCAAAGAGAGGATGCGCTAGACTACAGCTTTTTTCTCATATCGGCGCTAATCAGCATGACGTATCTTTGGCCTTGCTGTAGTTTGAATTCCGGACGTCAGATGTGCGAGGAGATGTGATTGTGGTCATACCTTAACGATAAATTGAACGACGTCCGATTAACTAAGCTATTTGCTTTGGTCATATGAATCAACTCTCCGGACCTCAAAGCCAGAAGAGGCACAGAATTGGAATTCTACGTGACATCCTCCAAGTCTTCAGAATATTAAATGATTGTCCCCTATCTGGTGACCTCATCCAGAGAGGTGTTTTTGAGTTAAATGTATCTTTCGCTTCTGATCGACTCGGTTTCAAACCGAGTTTGACATTCACTGTATGAAAAAGTATAATTTGAAATTTTTCCGGCTCTCTTTAATCATCGGATAAACAACAAATCAAACAGCGTATACACTCATTTGCAAACCAATTTGGTTTTTCGACAGACTCACCTGGAACCCTCTTGGATCTCTCGGTTTCGATGTTTCCAGGCAACTGGATGTGCTGCACAAGGCCACCTCATGTTTCAGTAGCTATGATAATCGGGAAATCGCGACACATATATTTTTGTAGGCTGTCGATGAGTTTTCAGCAACCTTATGAGCAGTGCATTAGAAAAACAAATCAAACAATTTGTAATCTGCCATTCGAATCCCATTGGTTTAGACGGAACGCAAGTTTGGATGCGCTACCTGAGGAACCCCAAGGAAAATGGAAACAGTCGCCGGGCTCCTGAACGGTTTTCAGCAATTCCATGAATGACCATCCTGAAAAAATTGGTAGTCGTAGAAGCGGATGCAGAAGAGAAGAAGATAACAATGCAAACCACCAACCAATCTGTCGAACTCCTTAATCGCGGCGTAATACATGTATGGAAATATCCTATTTTACCTCATGACGCCGATTTTTACGTCTTTTGTAGTATTCGGCCTGGAATTTTGAGGCGTTTAACGATGGGGCTTACATGTAAATGCCACAATAGCTTCCTTGAACGTGAATGCCAAGTACACAGAGCAACAATTTAGTTGTCCACATATTCACTGGTTGCAAAATATATGCATCCTACTCTACAACCTGTCATGCCATCAGCAATTTCTGACTTTTTCTTAAGAGGCATTCGGTATTTAATTGCTAACGAATCTACTGTTCAACTCCCCTGTCGTTAGCAATGACAAAAGAGAACGGAAGTTTTGAAGGCCTGTGCATGACAAATAGTTTCTCTGACTAGTAACAGTTAAAGAAGTTTTCTCCAGTCTTAACCAATGTGTCCTTCTACTGCATGGAAAACACAAACCACGTTATATTCAGTACATGACCAGTAAAGTGGACGGCGTAAATCATTGTCTTCTAATCTGAGAATTTCAATTTCCGGTTTCAGGCAGTTGGTGAACAATTACTTGAAGCGATCCGGCCAGTTTTGGAAGAACAAGGATTGTGGGATGATGACACTGCAGTCGGTTGGGAAGCTGTTCTGGCCTACCTGAACTGCGCGATGCGTTACGGTCTGGTACGGTCTCTACGAACGTCGTAGCGAGAAATTTATCTATTCTATTTTCTACCGTTTCATCTGAAACAGATCTAACCCGTGTAACACCAATATGTTCATCTACAGTCCACAAGCACCTTCACGACTGTTTCTTTCATGTATGGCTCCCACAAATTCAACGAGCATTCTCCTATTATCTCCATTTTCCGCAGTTTTTGCCTTCCATGAATTATTCCGAATAAGACCAAATCACTTTTTTGATGTTGCATATTCTGGGGGAGATATTTTGACTGAGATGCTCTCTGAACGTTCGTGTTTGTCCAAGAAAATTGAATAATACTGCATATGTTTCGGTATAATTTTGCTTTTGGTCCCTTTGTCTCCGGCTGAGCGACGTTAGGAATCCAAGATCACTTAGGTAGTTCTCTCTGGATGATAGGAGACAAGCGTACACTCGCCAAGTTGATACTGAGTAAAAGAACTGCCAAGCAAAAAAATGAAAAAGGTAATTATGTGTAAACGGCTTGCTAGTTTTTGTCCTGGATGTCTGCTGGTCGGTCGGGTTACGAACATAAAAATAAACAGGAGCATTTTTGTGCACGCAATATGCAAGAGAAATTCCCTGTTTTATTTCAACGCTATTGTCAGGTTTACTTTGAAAGAGCGAGACACATGACTGAGTATAAGTCAACAAACTTGGAACAGGCGGAATAAAGGACGGTTAGGAGAGGACGTAGAAATACGGTTCTTGCAAGTAAAGATTATTTTCATTTAGACCGGGATAAACAAGAGAATTGCAAAACAACGTTAGAGGCAAAGCAAAGGACGCACAATGGGCACAAAGGTTCTTTCAAGGAAGAGTTTTCCAAGGCCTGAGAAGCCCCTCTAATCATGTGCGATCCAATCTTACCTGTGAGAAACGCTGGTGCATGCAAGGCAAATAAATGGACAAATGCCATGATATCCCTTGTATCGATTCAAAATGAACGCGAGGGGTGTTAAGTATCAAAAGCTGGCTCACCATGGAAGTCTTTATTGACTCCCTAATGCCTCTGAATGATTTCGGCTACTGGTCAACAAGAGAGAGATGTTTCGAATTATTGTATACTTCAGCGTGCATGTGCGACGTAGGGAAGTGATCACCTGGCAGACTCGGCAAACAGATCAACAACCATCTGATCGATTAATAATGAATGTACCCGAGCTACAAATGTTTCACCAAATCACCAGTGTTCACGGTACCCACCATTTGGGATACTTGATTGGCAGGCGAGGGATAGTGCATTAGATATCCATTTGGAGACTGTCTTTGCATTGTTTCACATTCAGCAGCTGAATCGGTCAGAGTCGGGGAATGATTGGAACAGTTCAGTGGACTCTGTGCAAGAGCATTCACGCAGAACACAGCAAACAATGGGCAATGCAGTTTCATCTAGATGCATTCGTGAGAGTAGTTTTGTGGATGCATTTGAGATCGGGAGGATGGTAGCTCAGCGAGAAATGCCTGAAATTTCGCTTGCGATAGAATTTACACAGTTAACTAGAGACAATAAACTACTAGTTCTCTTGTCGAAGTCGGTTGAGATGAATAGAGCAAACGAGTTCAGTGGGGGAGAAAATGGACGTTTTTTCCGCCGTGGTAAAGTGACTCTCCGTGACATTACCAGTTGAAACATTGAGTAAAACCCTGCGCAAGCGCTCGTTTAAGATACTTGTTAAAAATTTTGCAAATGTATGCATACAGTTTTTTACTAAATAATGAGCACCGCTGTAAGAAAACTGATCAAGAGTGTTTGTACAAAAGAAACGGCGAAACAGCAAATAATACCGAAGTGATAAGAAAAAGATGAATTCAGTTGTAGGTGCCGAGAGCTAGCAGAATTGGCAAGAGTTCCAACACCAAGCTCCACTACAGCGACTAAATATCAGAACTAGAGTTTGAAAATGCATTTGGAAAAGATCTGAAAAAGGCTGATTCCAGTCGATTGTTGATGGGAGGCAAGTTAGTCATCAGTTCAAAAAATTGTTGAGTCGTTTTTGGAAATAACATCATGCCGGAGAATAGGTCAAACAATTACACCAAAGCATACCGCGAATTCGGTTAATATATGTCCTAATGTAGGGACTCATTTACCGTTGAAGTCAACACCAAACTCGATCCGCAAATACGTGCTTAACGTAAAAATCACGTTTAATTACTCTTATAAAAAAACCTATTTCTAACTGGGCTTTATCTTATCAGAATGTACATAAGTACATTTATAAGTACATTTTATAAGTTGAGTCTTCTTGAGCCACCTGGAAGACTGCCATTTTTTTCGGCCACGCCCATGATATAATCGTCAACTGGTTTAGCCTGATATTTTTGGCAGTCTGTGGAGACGCGCAGTTTGGGAGGCAAGCGGCATTGTGGATTTGATTGGTCGATTGATGGACACGGCAGAAAACCTAGTGTGCCCTGAAACTCATGACTTGCAAATGCTTCGTGTGATTGAACAGTTTCCTTGGCCCCGCAGCGGAGATTCAAATAAAGCTTTTGGTCGGATATTTATTCAGATAATCATATAAAACAGCTAGCAACTGGTTGGAATGCGTGCATATCTGTAAAAGTTTTATAGAGTGTATGAAACAAATGCGTCTTCAATTGATCTATCTGAAACCGGTCAGATGCCATTGCGTGGTGGCAAACATGACGGACTGCTGGTGGCCTGTAGTCATCACATCCAAAGCTACATCAATTACACTCAACCAGACTCAGTATCTGCCGTTTGCAGTAGGGAAGTTACAAATGCAAATATAAGAAAATGGGTGGTTATGGACAATAGATAAGAAATAATAAAGCGAGCCTCAGAGCAAGAAAAGTCTGTTGCCGTTTAAGTTACCACGTCCGTTGTTACTATGGTAATCACTTTGTCCACAGAGCACGCTTGTTTACAGGTCTTTTGCACAAACAATTGTCTATGCGACTGCTGGTGAATGTTAGCAGACAACAAGTCCATATTATCCTTTGTTGACGCCACTTCGTGGAACTTCCGTTTTCAACGAGATTTTCACCGTCATTTTCTTTGATCTCCACAATCTCCTTAGTGGCCGCGGAAAGTTCACAGAGGAAGTGAATGGAGCAACAGAAAATGAGCATTTTGAATGGTATAGTTAGTTAGACGGTTTCTCATGGCTACTGCGGCGTATTTACCTACTCTACAATTGTTGGAATCCGATCGTCTATGCGTGTGATGAAAAATAATCCTTGAAATGTATACCATGCGCAATTAACACACACGGATGTATCCTCGTGCCGAGCGTCATACGTTGGTCGTACGACAAGGCATTTGTCGGGCAGAATAAGAGAACACAACCCCGTATCTCTGACTGGTAGTCGGAATAAACCAGGCTCAAGCGCGATTGCATCACATTTGGCCGAAACCTGTCATGTCATAGACAAGGAGTAAGCTTCTACAATCATATACCGGATACCTCTGAACCGATCACGACTGGTGCAATCCAAACTACTATCGATCGTAGAGGCGATTGGAATCTGACTGCTGGATCCGCAACTTTGCACCCAAAAGAAACTTGTGCAAACTCTGAACCTGAACTGGCCTACGAAACATCCGGTCCCACAGGTCTGTCTGACGTTGACGTCACCTACCCGATTCCGTGACCCATCGACCTATCCTTCATCCAACCCCCCTCCTTTGATTTCTATTTCTCTAAAGTGTATGTAGCCCCGATCTTAACCTTTTCCACGTGAGTTCTGTTACTATATAAATTTGTGATGTATTAGCCGAGATGAACAATTACAGAAAACATGCTTTGTTCGCTACCTTCTTCGTTCTCATGACTACACGGATGTGTCCGCTGCCCTACGTCAAAAAGAATCTGCACAGGAAGGTTATGTTCCTGTTGCACCGATACTGGTGACAACATTAGATACAAGTAATTCGGCAAAAGCAGTAACTCGTGAAAGGGTGCCAAAAAACTGTCCGTATCCGCCTATTGGTTATTAGTCAGATGGCTATCGATCTGTCCATCAAAGCCGGCAAGATATTCCTCACTAAAACTAACAGATTGACTGATAACCTCAGCGAATGAATCGCGACCACCCGATCAACATAAAATAGGATATCAGCTTCATATAAGGTTCCAGCTATCACCGAGCTTCCTGATGGCAGTCGCTCAACTCCCTGATGCGGCGTCCTAAGGAAACATTGGTGTGACTTGTAAGTGAAAAGCTTTATTCTCTGAAGCAGCCAAGTTTTGTTGCCTCTGAGCGCCCTTATTTCCATTCACCAGTTAAACTGAGAATTGGCAATAAACTCCGTTTCCTGAACCGATAATCTTCCACAGTTGCGCGTTTTTCGCAAGATGATGTTCTCTTCCGGACTGTGTCTACAAAATAAGAGGTAGAATTCCAGATACAAGACGTTATTTGTCGACTCTGGCACAAAACTTGAGGTGGAAAAATTGAGCTTATTTCCTCTATGTTATGAAGGCTTCGGTATCTACCACGAGAATGACCCATGATTACCACTTGGAATAGACGTGAGCACGCATTGAAAAAACTTTTTAGTAGTGTATAGCATGAGACTGATTTACTGTGGTTGACTAGAAGACTGAGTTTTGTTTGCAAGTACGCATTTGTTGTGCAGTTAATCTTTGTGAGTGCAAGATAAAAGTTGATTAAACCCTGTTTTCTAGTCGCGTGATTCTTTGTTAAGCAGAAGTAGTGGACGCTGGATCATTCTGTTCTTCTAGCCTCAGAGACTTTCATTTGCTGCTTTAGCAGTCCTCAAGACACATCGTTAGCAAGAAAGTCCATCCACGAACTGACAAGCTAGCCGACCCAATCTATTCATGAGTGGTCAACTATCACGGCGGTTCCACATTTAGCATTTTTACAACATCTTACGATTACTTGTTATCATTGTTCGGCCCCGTTTGTTGAGTCTCATCATTCTGAATACCTTCCCGAAACCATGTTTCTTCTGACTTACTAGACTCTTTGTTCTTCATTTGACCGGGGTCAATTTCTTCTCGTCAGACTTATGCAGACATAGGCCCACATGAATGCTTCCGTTGTATTGACCTTCCCGATTTCTTCCCCCTTCTTTTGTCATACATTGGGCACGACTGGAAATCAAAATTCTGGGTAAATAATGCAACGATGACTGCCGTACATTGGAATATAAGCCAGTTATTTTGCATTGGTGCATCTAATTAACCAGCTGCCTTATATTCATTCGGTAGATCAACTGTGAACCGTATCCCTACTCAAAATCCAATTGTCCAACTCCTCATGTCCTCTCACAAAACGCTCACTGGTAGTCAAACGTCTAACAAACTGGTCAGGGTGATGATTAATCAACAAACTTGATCCAGGCGATTTGGTTGCTCGAAAGAAATCGCCGTAGAGAAGTTTTTCGCAAATGGGCCACCGCTTGAGAGCTAACTTCAAGAATGTCATTTAGTGCCGTCGCGATGATGGCTCACTTTGTTCATGATTGCGCAGAGGTTGTGTAGTTGGTTCGTCACAAGATAAGCCGGTTTCAATTATTTTTGTTAAATACAGCCAGAAGGAAATTCAATGTTAACTACTGACCACTACTAACTAGACCGAACTAGTAAACTAAGCTACCATAAATGTGCTGACGTTTTCGAAAAAAATCTGCGTTTAAACTTCCACCGATATCATGCGGCTGCTTCGCAAAATTCGAGCCACAGTGACGCAAAAATGAAATGCGTTTGAAATCTCCTATTTTGCTTGAGCATTCACACAAGGATTGAGCCTCTTTATCCTAGTTGTATCGTAATGATAACTGCAACGTGCATGTTGTAGTTGCTCTAAATACCTTTTATTCCTCATAACGCTTTAGTGTTAGCGGACTATAAGACTATAAGTGTAGTTATTTGCGTCCGCACTCAATCTAGCTCATAGTTGGACACCTGGGAATCACAAATAACTATTCCCAGTAACCCAGTGAAATTGCATCAGTCGAATTAAATAAGACTTCCGTGGCAGACAACAAAGGCTGCCTGTCAAATCGGACCTTGTTGACAAAAATTCAATGACCATATTGTTGATCAGTCAGTACTCCGTTTTGCGCAATGTTATTGGAATCGTTTGCTTCCACTGGCTTTTTCATAGAGGTTTCAATTGGTTATGTGAAACAAAATTACCCGAGAACGTCTGAAATAAGGAAATATCATTCATCCGTTTCTTTATTATCAACAATAGTGAAGGTTAGGCAGGACAAAACAACCACATCTAAATTGTCACGCACATTTGTGTTATTTATGGAAATATTTGGTCCCAATGTACTGTTTTGGCATGCAACGTTTTATTTTCCCCAGATTTTATGATATATTTCCGTGGTTGAAATGACCTATCTGATGGGATCCTACCGGTCTGGTTCAAAATATTTTTTAAAAATATTTTCAAACTGCAGAAAATTCACAGAGTTGGATTTTAAACATCCACTGTTATGATTAAGATGAAAACTGTGGTAAACAGTGTATCATAAAACTAATCGAGATGTTCGTCGCTGAAGGCCTCACAATAAATCATGGATGGTTGTTAGGCGGACGTGCCCAGTAGGCGAACACGGAACTGTGAACGTGGAGGACGGTTGAACGAGGTAGGTTTGGACTTGCTAAACGGAGGCCAGCGTGGATGAAGGCAGCTGGAAAACCCCTCCTGGGCGAAATCAAAACAAGACCAAACATTTCACCATCATTCGATTTTTGGGTTTTCCCGGTGATTCCTGAAAAAAGCACACACGATAACAAATGCAGAAGCAAAGGATAGATGTAGGCAAAAATCTTCTCCGGACTTATGACATGTAAAATTGGACACTGAGGGCTCCTGAACATCAAGTTGGGTTGATATTTTGAATTCCACCAGGGCTAAGGCAGAAGAGCAATGGTCCATTGGAGGGACGAAGAGCTCCGCTGGTGTGATCATTGTCATTCGTTATATTTCGCATGGGCCAACATGCTTAGGCACGTCATAATCATTATCTATCAACATTTGATCAGGTCATTACCAGGAGGCAAGCAATTCGCTCGTTTTCCAAATTTTATCTGAATGAGAGAAAGGTGGCACATCACGGACGCGGCGGTGTCGTAGCGGGCTTTCCAATTTGTAGCGGTTTACGAAGTCGAATATGCCTGTGTCCAAGATAGGTTCGACATAACTTTCTGTAACAAAACAATTAAATTCATTGTGAGAGTTTTCTTAGGTACATTTAAATGTGTAGAAGTGGACGTCCCTCTAAAAATGCATTTCGTCACAGTTGCAAGCATCGTATGCCAAATACGAAAAAATAAATGCAATCTGCGATATAGCATACAAAATTTTAACGTATGTCGAAAGTTGAAAAATTACGCAGAATAATGGATCATGCAAACATAATCTTGATGAATTTCAGGACTGTCGTGGTTTTATAAACTAGATTGCTGGAAAGGATACGGTATAAGCGGCTGTGTTGTATTTCACTTTACCTTTTACACACCACGCTTTTCGGACAGTGAGAGTGGAGCAAAATAGTTTGCGATTTGTGTCGTCTAGATCTTTTGAACGTCAGTGGAAAGATAAATTCATGCGTATGTCGCTCAGAGGACGGCAGATTTCCCATAGCTCACTTATAGCAAATCTGATATTTTTGTCGTCTTGTCGGGACGGTTGTCCTTGTTACCGGAATTGAAGGCTTACGTACTCAGCTAACTGAGCCAAATACATTCTCTGAAAAGCAGAAGGTAGAACGCAAAAAAATTCACAACGATACGTCTGTGTGACCAAAGTCTCGGTGAGAGACCGCGATTCTTCAAACCCTGATAATGTAACAAATGGACGTGAGCCATAAGCAGAAGAGCTACCAAGCTTAAATTTCAGGGCCAGTTATTAGGACTGGACTGTTTTGCTAATTTAATGGTACACTATTCAGACTGGCTGTGTCATACACAAAAGAGGGAGAAAAAGTAGGCGAAGGTTCTGTTATCAAGAATTCGGGTAAGGGTCGTGGAACTAAGACTGACCCATCAATCATCAAAGTGAACGCATAACGCCTCATAATCTTTGGGCATGTTCACTGACACAATAATGTGAAACAATGGGCATAAGAGTGATGATGACTAGTCGGGAAACAGGTTTTTTTTACCTGACTGGTACTCAATGTGCAGCATGAACATCGCTGAGTATTCTCAATAAAACCTGAAATTACGTGCTGCTCAACCGTGCGAAAAGCAGTGTTTATAAACGTTGAATTTGAAATTACGTATAGTTCAGCATGCCGGCATGAATGAAGCTAAATTCTTCAAATTACAAACAGGAATATTCACAGTCTATTCGAGTGGAGTTACTATTCAATTCAAATTTAGAAACCCAAAAATGAGCAAAATCGAACGTAGCTATTAAATTCCTTTTTTTAGGGACTCACACGCAAGAAACCATAAAGAATACACAGTGTCATTCCAATCAGAATGAAATCAGTGAAAAGATACTAACATTCATGATATTCGGACAATTTAAATGGGATTATTCTTTTATCAATAGTGCAGCCTCTTTATCCAGCAGTAATCTAATTCTCACAGTACTGGACAAAACGCAAGGTTGCTGACCTGAGTGCAGATCAATAAGGCTCCAGCAGCTACCAGTGACTACTGACCAACTGCTGATAACTAATCACTACTCATAAGCCATGGAAGTAGCGAAATTATCTATCCATGAATTTTGTTACATGCATTTCTCAGCCTAGTTAACATGCTGCCTTGTAGCAATGCCCCAGGTGCAGCCAAACCAATGTGGTGCAATCTGACTACACTGGTTTTGCGTCCGTTATTCACATAATTTATTTTTGGTATATCATTGCTGACATATGCGCTGCATCTGCACTCACGTGTGTGAATTTTTCAATGATGGTTTTATTGCGCCGCCTGGACGTGAATCACAGTTTGATGGACAGTCTTCTGGCTCACAGCCGCGACCTATATAGAAGAGTTATTTGAGCTGCATTCGAACACACTGTGACGAAAAACTCTAGTCATTCGATCGGTTTTGAATGAACCTAAATCTTATTGCCCTATGTGCTATTTTTAGACATCGGTAAATTGATCGTCCTAGTAATCTGCGGATTCGATGACTTCTGCCAAATCAATGGCTAGCGTGAAATGTTAAGAGTACGTGCAATGTGGGAGTGGAAGCCTGATAGCATGGAATCGGTTTACAACTGGATGAGACTCATGAAGACTGAATACTGTACCCTGAAGTTAATCTAGGTTGAGTTTTCGCTTAGGCAGGTATACCACATGTCTCTCAGTGTAAACACTGGAATGAATATCTTGAAATTCCACTGACCCCATAGAAAGCGCCAGACCTCTCAACCGAGCGCCGTTTGTTCCACCAACAAGCAAACGGAACGATACACTTATAGATTCTAGCGAAATTTCACCGCTATCAGTTTTCCACCAGACTGCCTCATCTACCAACATCGAGACGGTTACAAAATTTCAGGTGCGTGTGACGAGGTAAATTCTACTTCAAGTCAGCTTGAACAGTAACTTTTGCGTCAGAATGAACGAGATGCACGTAGGGGGATTCCAATCAGTCGTGGAGACAAGCAGGTGGTTTTCTATACGGGAAAATTTTGGTAGTCGAGTTGGCGTAGGTGGTCATTGGTTTGTTCGCAGAGCTGGCCGATTTGATTGCAAAGGTTTCATCACCAATCGAAGTGATATTGTCGGTGCAGAGCGATGGGTTGGTTGCTGGAATTATCATGAGAGACCAGTGTGCATCAGTGAGGCTTATTTCACTCAGTTGCTTATCCCAGTAGCAGACAGAAATGTTAAAAACATTATTAAACGACGGCTAGGAGATTCAAATTATACTAACCGAGTAGACTTGCAAATTTAACTAGCTGATGCATAAGTTAAGATTTCCCGAGCTTTTTGCTACCAACTCTACAGGGTCAGTTCCATATGCTGACACAAAGAAGGAGGGAGTTCTCGGAAGACTTCCGGTAATTTTATAGTGCTACGTGTGTCCAGCAGATTGTGATTTGGCTCTTCTTGCTCACTGTGCAGGACTAGAGACCACAAGCTTGGCGGCCGATGTGCTTTCTTTGCGTTTCGATTCTCAGTCTGCGCAGTCTCATTTCTGGTTCAGATGGGCTTACTCCCAGGTGAAAGGAATGTTTTTGCCACTCATCAACAAGGAAGAGCTCTTCCCTAAAATTGCCTGTTAACTGCCAGCTGAAGAAATCGTTAAATTTTGTTCTAAGCCAGCGGTGGCGGAAGGCTCGCGGGAGGAAGGTCACGCCAGCAGACGTGAAGTAAAGCCGAATACAGGGATACTGAGTGTTATGGAATGTTTGCACATTCCTAATTCGGGCCAGCGTGATGTTGCTCGCAACCCAACAGAATATAGTACTCAGTCGATTCCCCTTACTGTCCGCATCACCTCATGGGTGGAATGCTGCTGCGCGTATATGCCTATGACCTCATATAAACAAAGTTTTTGGATGTATCGGCAGGAGCGAAAGTCTCAAACTTCATCTTTCTTGTCGGCATATAAAAGCGTTCACTAATAAACATTGGTATCATTCTTCATAAACAAATAAGTCGCCGTTTATAATTTTACGTGTATATAGACATCGCAAGCAAGTGAATTCGTGTTAATTCCACTCCTTGCTTCTGGGATGGGATCTTGTGGACAGGCGGCATTGCCAAGTGAGACTTTCACGACCCTTATACATTGCTCAGAATATGAACATTTGCCTATTGGTAACCTGTTAGTGTTGCGCGCATTTAGGAAGCAGATATTCTCCACGCGGATAGACGTTTGAGTTTAGCTGATGGAGAAACCTCAAAATCAAACTCGTCTATGCGGTGCCTATTTTGTTTGGCAGGTTGGATCACATTAGACATCAACGTGCAGAATATCACCTAATTTGTTGCAGACTCTGAAGGTTACACTGATTCATTTTAGGGATACTGGAGAGGGAGAGCTTGGCAGTCATTATAATGTGTACTGTATACGTCTGTTGGTTGAAAAACACTTCGATGCATCGGGTGCATCGTCCACGTCCACGTGCAAAAGACCAACATCTCAACCGGAACACTCAAGGAGGACCGAATATTGAATTCAAAAATAAGTAAACAAGGAGCTCCTTGAGTCAAGACAACAAAGGTCGCAAGCTATGACTCGGAAGGACAAAGGTTATTGCAGTATCGACCAGATTACGGCGGCGGGGGATGCCAAGCTCAAATGTCACGTGGGCATCGGCCACTGGGGACACAGGATAACGGAGCAACCATTGGGACTGTTCGACCGAACAACTAATCGCGATCAAAGGTCATCCCTGGATAGAAGCAGGTATATTAACACACACGTGACACTACTCAGCGCACATTCCGTACCACCGCTACTCAGCACTACGCTCCCCAATAACACACTGGTGATGTCACCTGGATCAGTGATGAAACGCTTGCAATAAAATGGCTCAGCTCAGCGAACAAGCCAACGACCATAATACATGAATCCATATATACGTTTTGAGGAGCTTCGGAAACAGATATTGTAGATTACAACCCGGACTATCCGACGCCTCAGGCTTTTTCATTTGGAAGCTTCCAAGAATTGGGCACCACGGAAGCTTTGGATTTCACAGACTGTTTAGAATGTTTGGAAAGGACTCATCAGCGAGGGCGACTTCCATTCTTACAGTAGTGTGCCGTTTCAAGATTCACATAACTTATTTGACAGTGCTTTTTCACTCGTTTTTTCAATTTCGTTTGAATAGTCATCCGTTGTGTTGACGTCGTTAATCAAAGTTGGTCCACTCCAGGTGGAGGTTCCCGGGACTCGAGTGTCACCCTAATTACCTAATTAACTTTGCGTATTCTTGGCCGTGAGGGGGTTGGAACTTCAGACATCTGACATGCGAAGCAACCGTGCTAACACTACCTCAGCAACTTAAGCTGGAGGGATGTGTTTTGTTTCCTAGACCACTCAAACGAACACCCAGTAACTGTTTTGTTTGTGCCATCGATTGGCCCGCCTTTAAGGGCATCTCAGTCAGTAAGCCTCATCGATGTTTGAAACCTGCTGGAAAATTTTCAGTTGGTTACGGGTGTTTTGCAGAGCTTTTAGCGTTCAAGTTTACAGCACCTTATTTGAAAAGGTGTGCTCCTGTTCTGGCGTAATTATTCTGCTGGGTCCTCACCATAGGGAGTATTGCGCAAACCGGTCATATTACTCAGCCGTGAACACTTTCAACAGTTCAGATCAGATGTATCCATATTGCACTGGTGGAGTAGCGGTAAGATGCTTGCCTCGTATGTCAGATTTTTGGGATTGATGGGGTCGTGAACAAAACAAGGCCAACAAAACACCTACAACTGATGATCTTCTTGAGTTTTTGGCATGATAACCCTCTTTGGTCCAAAAGAATGCCTTTCCTGTTGAGAAAATTGTGCGTGACTCTCATTGTCAAGGACGAGACATATTTCGAATTGACACAATCGTAGCATTTGAACCTATTTTTGCTCAACCTCAGGTGCCAATCTTATGTAGAGTGGTTCTGTCTCCACACCGTGAACGCATTTGCCGATCTGCCCATTGGACACAGAGTGTGACTACAAATATGCATATATACATATATATTTGTTGGCTATTTGAGACAATTTGCACGATGACATTTGCAAACTTCGCCATCAAACACCAAACGGTTGCTGGTCAGTGATTTTCGGAACATAGGTATGCAGATAAGCGCTGTTTGTCCTGGTGGTTCTACCTATGCCTCCAAACCCATGGCGCCTGGTATTCTCCAACTTGTCTGACCATAATTTCCTTAGGGTCATTTTTAGACAGGCACTGGTCCAGCAAGGTGAATGGCCGATGGGAGTAAACCGTTTTTGGTTTCCTTTAGAATCTAAATTTCATTATGTGAAGAGAACTATTCACGTCATCAGACGATTTCCCGTAACTTTTACTCTGCTACCGCGTGTTATCCATTCTATCACCAGTACAAAAAGCTCATAAACGAAACGGTCAAATTGATTAATGGGTGACATTCTGCTATCTATTCGGGCTACTCTTCATAGTTCGCCTTGCTGATTAAGTGAATGGTTAAGTGTTGGCTTCTAACTAATGAGTATGTTGGAAAAAGTGAGTGGTCCTTTTCTCGGCCAGGCATAAAAAGCCAAACTGAAACAAACGGTCCCATGCTTAGTTGAACTTTTGTGGGACATGTATAAACGTTCGTTATGTGCAGGAGCTGGACATATTTGCGTGCAACAATGAGACATGCATTATCCGGAGTTTGGGAACAACTAACTTCAGCATAACCTGTACAGTAGGTCAGTACTTAAATGTGCCCACACGATTTCCCTGAATGTGCTTTTCTACAGCATAGCTGGAGGTGGTGAGATTCTCGCTCTAGAATAATCTTATTACCGAAAATAAAATGCCATCGTTTTCAGATAGCCGTTCACGCAAATCAGCAAATTTCTCTCACCCAGTTCCGAAAATGCCACGCTTACATACCTGCTGAATTCAAGGATATTTTGATATTGAGGGTAAGACGTTCCTCGTTGTTTTACTGAAGACGAAATGTTTGAAAATTCAAGCACAAGTCGGTGGATAGAGTCGCAATCGCCAATAAAGCAGAACCATGACTTTCAAAGGATGTTACATTAAAGTTCAAACTCTTGAGTTACGTCAACTCTCATTGCATATCAGAGAAACACTGTTTGCTGCTCGGTGAGCGAATGAACTAGTTTCGACTTCCTTTGATCACTTATTCTCCAGCGATTTGAAAACTGTTCCCATGCCATATTGGGTAATTCAGTATGGTGTTCTGGTTCTACAAAAAACAGTTCCTTTCCAATTGCAAGTGTTTGTCGAGGAAATTAATCACGCACGCATGACTTCATCGGAAATAGGGGTGTGGATACTTGCTTGTCAATTTAAATTGTTGAAAAGGAACTGTAAAACAAGTACGACTCGAACTGTCTATAAAGGCGACTTATTCTGGTTCTTTGGATAACTAAAAAAATATTTTAGCAATAAAATGAGATGTAAATTGTACTGGATCCTCGCTTTAGTTTGAACATATTTTTCTGGTATAGTCTTATATGCATATATAACAGGAAATACTTTTCAATATGAAGGCTAAGTTTTGGAGCACACCACGTGAAGTTTTGGGAGATAATATTGAGCCATATATTTGCAACTTTCGTCTTATTATGGCCATTCTACTTACAAACACATTTCTCCTGATTGGCTAGTGCTTCGATTGCGTGAAGTAGTGAAAATGGGGACAACCAGGTCTGACTCTCAGTCAGGTATTTTTTTATTCTGCTGAAGTACCAATTTTAGCAGTGGGGTCACAAATATCCACAGTTTGGGCAAATATTTTCTTGGTCTTATATAGACAACAGTTTTACTGAGATAAGAAAGACGAAGGTCACTGAAAACTTGCAACCGCACAAATGTCCTGGACCCCTCCATCAAAGTTGATATGAAGCTAGGGAATACTCCACATACCTCCCATCTTAGGCTGAATGATACGCAGGATGTTGATCTATCCATTTTGATGGTATGCTCCATCAGTGTCAAACCGACTAAGAGCTATGTTTGCAAAACAGCTCGATCGGAAATGGGTTCAAACTGAAGCTTGATTAAGCGTCAGATAAGACGATTATTGGCACGTGTGACGAAACCCAGTAGAAAATGTGTTGGTGCCTCGTTCCTCGGTGAAAGGAACGAAGGTTTCTCTGCATGAAACTAAATGCACCAGATGTAATAAGACCCAGGTGAGGCAAATGGCTAAGGAACTTTACATTAGAATCGGTGAGCACACGAAGAACAAGCTATCCGCCAAGCAGAAAAATATCGAGAGACTCAGAAATGACGGGACACGCATCAGTGAAGTTAGATTAGACAGCTCTAGTTTTAGAACAGAGACCTTGATTAAGCTAAAAAGACAGATGGCTGAGGAGATGGCAGTCGCCGAGCGTTTCAGGGTGAATAGCCGCGCTGTAGAACTGGCAAGCGTATGAAAATCGGCTCTAGTTTATATCCAATAGTATGTGGCTATCCGCGGTTACCAGCATGCAGGAGTCAGTAATACAAGTAGTCTACATCAAAAGTGAACAAACAGAACCGACAAGTGCTCAGATTACCGCAATCAGATTGTGGTACTACTTAAAAACTCGCACACAACGATGAAATTCACAAGTGATACCGAAGTCAGATGTCTTGAACCGGAATAACCATTACCCGAACCTGATCAAAAATGAATTTTATGTTCCCAAAACCCATCGGCTTTAGGATGTGGGCAAACAAAATAACCGACGACACCGTTTAACTGATATCCAGTATTGACCTATTGGGCTAATCCGAAATGACCTTTTCGACTGGTTCCCCCTCTGCCCTAAAACTCGGCCAAATTGGTAACCTTCTCATCCATTACCGCCTCTAATATTCACCAAACGCTCCAGAAACGAAAGGAGTCCTCATATGCTATACGTAGTAAAGACCCGGAGAAAAGAACACTCAGAAAATGTAAAAATCTGTCCAGGCCACATGTTTGCTTCCCCAGTCGAATGTTTCCGAAAAATTTCCTTCGATATGCAGCCAAAGGACAATTTACTTGCCCTCGTTCACATCGGATGTACTTGTAAATAAACATGTGGATCATCACCTGAGCCTCCAATGATTCTCAGAGGTTTGAAATTCATTGAAGTTGATGGATTTACAATTATCCATGCGATTTGTAATCACGTTGAATAATTTTGGGTATCGACATTAGTGAGAAATTTTTGAACCGGAAAATGTGTAAGGTCTGGTCAAAACTACACATTAATGTCGATTGTACTTGTTGACACTAACCAACAGTGTGTATCGTACGAACCCAGGGCAACTTAACTCAAACGGCCACTCGTTGGCGTTTAGTCTTTAGGGGCTGATCACCATTGCCATGGACGCGAAATCAGACAGTCTATCGCATTACTAGTCCTTGAGTGGCAAACATTACGCGATCACGTGTCGAGTGGCTCCTCGACTGCCGCATTGAAGAATGGAAAATTCGTGCTACTTGTGAATTATTCTTCTCTGCGAGCCACACATACTTAGCCGATAGCACGGAGATATTTCGCAACCTAACTTGAGGTTTCGTCCTTTTAGGCTATTAACTAGAATCACTAGGCAATCGTTGGCATAATTCGGAGAGATTCCTATTGTTCAGCATTCTTTTTCTGGTATTACCTGAATTCAAGTCGTTTTTCTGCAGGTCACAGTCCCCTTTCAGACCACTAAGCTCTAGATCACATGACGATCAGTTCACTCTTCTGGCTTAAAGACATAGAAAACAAAACCGGATGGACAAAATGAACAAATATTAGGAAGCAACCACTACTACAAATACTAGTATGTATGGTAATTTATGGTGAGATTTCACAGCATATAGCCTGGGCCCTTTTTACTCAGCTGATTAAGAGGTGACCGTGAAAATGGACAGTCATAATGCATAATGCAAGTTTTCTCTATTCGTTAGCAAATCACTCACTGTCCGCCGGTACTGCATGGATGCTAACGTTTGGATTGGTGTGTCTGTCACTGTGGCCATATGTCCTGGATATGGATACAATATTTCCACATTCATTGGGAGTATGCGCGTACTGTTATGGCTAGGGCGAAAGAAATTCGTCTTTCATGCTGTAAGCCAAAAAGACATAAAATCTACCCGTTTAAATGATTACTCACGCATTTATTACCTAACGGCACTGGGTCTTCTATTCAAAAACGGGATGAAGAAATTTATCGGATATCAGTAGTAGGTCAATAGTTAGATGTTTGAGATATGATAAGTGCCTTGGAGTAAAGAAGGATTTCATTTTTTTCGTGTAATAGCAGAGTACAACATGCGATAACCCAAACATAGCCAAACCCGAGGCTTCCCAGCACAACCTCCAAAACAGAGCCTCACCGAGCTTCGCAAAGTCGCACGGATGACTGCACTTCAGCTGTTGATGTAGCGCCTGCAAAAGTTGCCAGATTAAGCGAAAACCTCGATCACCAAATCAACATGCTGAACACTTTTAGAACTAACGAAGCAGGTTCTGAGGACAAGTGATTAATCAAACTAACCGACGTTGCATAACAGGCAACCTTCGTTGACCGCGAAAAAGTTAGAAGTTTTAGGGCAGCTCACATTCAGTGAAGCATTGCTATTCATTGGATAACTCCAGACTAGGAGACAAGACCCCACTGAATGTGATAAGCAACTGATATAATTGTGTCGAAATAAAAAAGGCGTAATTATGTCACATTCGGTTCTGCAACAGATCAGTCATTCAGGGGAACAATGGGGCTTTGCTAATCACATGCTAACTCTCTACTGTGTGAAGTCAAAAAGCCTTCCTCATTCTGAACAATAAGAGGTTGAGTTTGATTTAAGCGGACCGTGAAATTCAACAGATATTCGTTTCAAGCCCGGAAAACACAAGTACTATTTATTGTTGAGGATGATATGCCAAAAGGACATGTCGAATCCTGGTTCATTTATTATTTATCATTCATGCCTGGTGAGAAAACCTCCCGGATGAAGATGTTTAGGCAATTGTAGTCAGGTGTTGTGGGCTAGAATTTCGCTGTGGGTTCATCTGGCAGCATTACATGACGAACTATAGGGTATTATGGCGTAATGAAAATGGAAGAGGCAACTGTGTAACCGGAAATATTAAAACTTTATAATAAATTTATAACTGTGGCACCGACTTGCTTTCGAAAGTTCAAAAGATATCGTTTAGTTATCCAATAATTTGCGTAGTAAATATCCGAAAAGCTATCATAAATTACAGCCGATATATCGTGGTGCGGCTTACTTCTCTGTGTTCTTCTCTGTGTTTTCTCAGGATGGATCTTGTTTTTTCTCGTATAAAAGCTAGTAACCTGCTCACAGCACCGCAGATGGGTCTCATTTACTTAAATTACAGGATGGAATATCAATTAAAAATTCCGTAACCTCTTCATGCTATCAACAATCAATAAGTAGTTCAGAAAAATAGCAGTTCCACTGCGCGGGTAGGTCCACCATTAGATGGGTCTTCTCTCAATGAAGCAGCCAGCATTTGGTCTCACTATGTAGATTCGGCGATTGGAGGATGAGTCGCGTTTCACCTTTTCTGGGTGTGAGTTATTCGCATCGCTGTCTAGCCACATGTCGCCGAACGAATAAAGGCTCTAACCAGTAGCCAGGGGGTCCGGGGAGTTGAGACATCATTGCGCTTCGTAAGATGCGCAAGGCGGGTGAAACCCAGTGAGGGTGAAAGAGCTCCCTATTTTTCTAGGCTTTCACCGTGGATTGGATTAACTTAGAGAAATGAAACTCAACTGACGTTTGCTCAAACGTTCATCGATTTGACAGGGCATGGGGTTATTATCCACTCCGTCAAGTGGATTTAGAAACATACTCATATGTTGCTTGTGTTTAGTTGATGTCCACTGCCGATGAGTCCCATCAAGAATAAAACCCCGTACAGTGGTTCTTGCCTCTTCAACACCGACTGATGAAACCAGCAAGAAGAGGTATCTTTTACAGTTTGGAAATCTCCTCAAACTACAATCAACTTGAATGTAGTACTCATTTGATCAGCGGAATAGTTACTAACGTTTCATGATGCAACTCCAGCTGAATGTAATAAGCAGCGGACATATTTGCGTCAAAAGGTAAAAGTATAACTATGCTACTAGGTGGAACAAAGGGTTTGATTTTGTTGGTTTTGTAGATTAAAACTGATGTTGTAAGGGTGAACTAAAAAGAATCCAACGCCTTAAAACAGTAGTATTAATACGGATTTTCCTTCCGGGGAATAGAGGCCACAGAAAAGGTAATAGTTTGATGAGGAATGAGAGTTTCTTAGTTAAGGGACGGTTGTTAAACGGAATATTTCCAACCTGCTACTCGAGCAACATCTGTGAAGAACAAGCAGCTAGCATTACTCTTATAATCTTACAGAATGTTCGGAGATTGTACCGCTCCTTACAGAATTTCGGAGATTGTACCGAACCGCCACCTATTTGTTACTAATCAGGAAGTCGCAATGGGAGTCGCTAGTCTGTTCAAAACAACCTGGGACTTTAACATGTGTAGACCTGAGCAGCTCCCCTGCTATACAACTTCCCAGTGCACACACGTAGGCGCGATTGCTGCATAATTATAAATAATCGGCAGCATCTTTTCCAAAGATAACGCAGTCCAACCATTGAGTTAGGCAGTCAGAGTCTGTTCATATATTTTTTACATCTCAATGGAGACTCTGGTAAACCCTTGTCAATTGAGGTAACGTTTAAGCAGTCATAATTCCATGTGCATGAAGATAGCACCACAAACCTGGGCGTTTGATCCCGTAGGATAATACATAAACTCGCGCAGTATTGTCAAAATTTGTGGGGTTCTTTTAGAGACACAAAAACGTTTGATGAGTTTTGATGTTAACTCTGGGAAAATTAAAGCCTTTCGAGCAGAAACTTTGCCGCTGATGGACAGCTGTTACAGGGACATGCATCACTTGAAGAAGGTTATTCGGTCTAGGAATTAGGGGTTCTAAGAGTACATTTGAATGCCGATCATTCTGTTTAGCCATTCTTGTTTACAGGTGAGAACAAGGAAATAAATTAAGCAATGGAAATCGCAATATCCTCTTTGGTAGCGTATGTTTTTGTGAAGGATTTCAAACGGGGTTCTTCGTTAGGATATGGCTGCCAGTAAATAGTTTCTTGGCGTCATATACATACAACATATTTGATTATGAAAGTTACATCCAGTTCAATCGAACTCTCGTATCAAGTTTCGCGTGGGAGAGAGAATTTAGTCTAATCGAGCTGCCCCACCTGGATTGCTTGACACATAAGAGGATGAGAAAAACATAGCTACCATTAAACAGGAATAGACAGACACAGTCGTCGAATTCACATTAGCTGATATTACGTTAAGATCCCATAGACTAGTTCCAAAGTTGTTTCAAGTTCGAAGTGGCCGCCAGTCTGTCTAGATTCTTGTCAAACCCATTTTACTGGTAAAACACTGAATTAGCTTTTCAGTCAGAGAAGATCTTCTCATAAAAGGCGGGCAGTCTTGTAACCAAGCTTTTTTTATCTCATAATATTCTTGGGTCACCAACAAATTGTTTACTACTACGTATCTTACCAGTGTTTTTCATGCCTTTCTGAAACCATTAAAGGGTAACTCTGACGAGGATAAATGTCCATTTCGAACGGTTGAAGTTTACGACGCCAGATAACTGGTTCACCTCTGTCAAACGGAAGGAATAGAGTTTTGTTTCGAAAAATGACACTTTGACTGAAAAGTGATTAAGCATTGCTTGTAGCAATAAAGTGTCGTCATAGGTTCAGTGTCACGAGGTTAATCGGTTAGATCCTGACGCAGTAATTTAGTGGAAAGAACAACTACTGTTTATTTGGCTTGATCTCCTAAGTTCCAGTGTTGAATCCCGCCCTTTTATTCTGAGTAGTTCTCAGCCCTACTCTACTTCGATCGATGCTGCTAAATTGACCCGGTTTTTAGAAAATAAGTGTTCACACAAATACGACAATTTCAGTTATCGAAAGATTCGAAACAACACAAACCTCCTCGGATTACCTGAATAATTCAAATGCTTATTACGGACATTCTCGTGCTTCATCTAGTCGAGCGAAATTGCACTAGGTTTGCCGAAAAATCGAAAAGTGTTGGGGAGCACGAACACCGCATGTGGCACCATCCCTTGACGAATCCCTCGTAACACAACCTCCATAGGTGTTAATCAGAAAGGCCAGATCCCACCAATATTGGAATATGTGGAAATCTTGACGCATGAATTTGGATGCTGGATAATATTTTTTGTTGAGAAATTTCAAATTCACTCGATCAACCAATAGCATAAAAAGAGCAAAACATGCGCATCACAACATGCAACTACAAGCAACTGAATGTGAAGTTTCCAATTCTATCGATCAGCGTCACCCTTCGGACACTTCACTAAAAATTTCCGGGCAAATGTTCACTAACAGTATTCTGGGGCTGAATGAATGTGGATAAATTTTGTGTTTAGTTTTTAAATAAAAATTGAATCTTGTTCCGGTCGTAGATGTTCAAACGAAATGTTTTTTTATTTGTTAAGCAAGCCAGATTAGATTTGGTGATTTCTACTGTCGAGACGTTCATGTAGACCAACGCTGCGAAAAATCCATCCTTTTGCCATGTTCATTTTACTGCCTTTGCCCCCGCGTTTGCGGATTAGCTGAGAATATTTCGCTCGCATAACCATGCTGAACAATTTGACTGCAATATTTTCGTTTGCACAAGCAAAAGCTGGTTCGGTTTCTACCGGGCAGCGATCATACTGTGTGAGATGAGTCAACAATTAGAAGCCTGAGCAAAGACGAATACCCTGGCAGTTTTGTTTAATGCTGAATTCCTTGAAGAGACGAAAATACAAAGAGTTTAGGTTCCTAGCAGAGAAATTACAGATAAATTGCAGAGAAAATTAGTTGCTGTTTACGTGCGACATTCTGAAAATAACTGTCACCAATGGCACGATGGCATTCAACGAAAAAAGACGTTCAGTGGGTAAAATCAGGGGTTCTGTTTGCTGTTATCCGTTTGCTCAACAAAGAAAAATTAACCAAAGTTCTAGGTTTTTTGACGTTGATTTTTTGCTTCACTTTTGCACGTCCAGCGACTTACTTAGGCTGAATTTCTGAGCATATACCCGAGGAAGAGCTGTCAAATGCTATCCGTTTGTCCAAGGTTACTCCCTAGAAATGCACGTCCAAGTAGGAGACATTGTGTTTTGCGCGAGAGCTTCCTCGTCTTAGACGGGGGATTCACAGCTACCTGTGGCAGTATTTCGATCTCTACTGAGCTTGGATGGCTTTCTAAATATAACTGCATTAGTTTTGACATAGCTAATAGGCACTCTACAAGGCGACATGCTCAGCTCACTAGTAACTGAATGCCGTTTGTGACGTGGCAGTGAAAGCGTGAAAACTGATGCACACATTTGTTTGATGGTATTTTGTGGTCAATCTGCTGCTACTCAGTCCTAAGTGGATTGCTTACAATGAATGTTCTCAAGCTAAAAGTTCTCTGGGTAGCTTTTCAGTGAAGGATTTATAGAAGATCGTTCTAATATCACACATTCGGGTGCTAAATGATTGGCGCTGGGCAATTTTCTTGCAGATTTTTCGGACAGAAATGGTGTGTGTGATGATACCTTCCGGCTGGCGAATTTTCTTCGGTGACATACAAGGAGGGATTGAGAAATTCAGAAAAGAATAGATTAGAATAACTGGTTGAAAATTCTTATATCAAAGTTGTTGCTTGATCGTTTTTCATCAGAGGTAACGGGTTATCATCTGATGTGAATTAACTTAAAGCAAATATGGCTCCCTAAGGCGACAAAAAGCTTGTCTAATCCTGACTCTGTGATGAATCGCTTCAAAGTCAACACCCAAAGCATACTGTGCGTTTTTAACTGCGACATAATTTCGAAATTTTTGTTCGTCCGTATGTTTGGCGGAGAGTAAAGTGTAATCCATAAGGGACCATGGCGTGAGTGAAACAATGGATACGTGAATCTCTGAACGCGTCACGTAATTCAAGGGGCGCGTTCGGCAGTATTTTTGAGCCACTAGGCGATAACACAATAGGTGAGACTCTAAGGCTACTTAAGTCGCTCCTGTACCAACGAGACTCTCGAACCCTTCATTTAGGGAAAAGGGGAAATAAAACCAAGGCCATGCATTCGAGTTAATACATAAAGAGGACAGATTCAGTACTCATGCTTTGCTACAACGGTATAACTAGAAAAATCGATAAAGACAACCGTGATAATTTGAGCAAATCAACGCTATCTGTTTTTCGACACTAAGGGAATCGTTCTAGCCAAAATTGGTGTTGCCCTTAATATGTGTTCGCCTAAGTACTGAGATGTATTGGGCTATGTAGCATCAAAACTACTGAATTGAACATTTGATTTCCACGAGAACTGACTACCACCCTCTGGTCTTGAACAGAGGATCATTTGCACATTCGGGAAAGCAGGAGAAATCGTCCTTGTGCCTAAGGTGGTTAAGCATGTGATGAAACGGGACTTTGAATTTATCAGTTATCGTTAACTTATCCATAATTATCGCTGGTAATATTAGTCTATTACTTGTTACTTGATAGTCATGTTATATGCTTAATAAGCGAGCAAATCTGGCGCCTACCTTTCTGGGGAGAAGATTTCGAGGACGAATTGCTATCAGGTCTCCGATCTAGCAATCCAAGCATTTTCTTCTGTATACGAGACCTCTGAATCCTCCATCCATACGTCCAAGTACTTGTCATTCCGAGTTGAATGGTGTACTCGAGTTGGAGTAAACGACTTTGCAACTCAAGAAGTAGCCCTTTGTAAGATCCGGGCGCTTATGGATCTCACAGGACGATTGCGGCTATTAGATTATGCGCAGTTCGTAGCAGACAGACGTGGGCAGCAGATGATTTACTGAGGACTGACAGCAACTGGTTCTACATACAAACGTATCAGTAAGCATCATGAATTAAGCAAACGTGCAATCAATAATGACGCAATCAGCAGGAGCGAAAAATAATCACTGACGCAGAAGGGATTACCAGAAGCAACAACAACTAAGCACTTCAGGGTTGGTGGAGCGACGGTCCAGCTCGTATCACGTGACAAGTCAGATTGCGCGGTTCGGCGGTTTAAAACAAACCTAGTCAAAAACTATCTGGCAGAGACGGTGCTTGGGTGATGCAAAGTAGTAAGCCGACCCGGGTGTCGGGGTTAGTGTAGTCGAGAGTGCGTTCGTCAAGGATTCTGGAGCTCTGGGTCGGTCTTCCTTTCCGTCGGAGTGAACGCTCGAAAAGAGGTACAACCGAGGCGAACTTGTAAGCAATGACGGACGAGCAGCAGAGTTTTGCCATTGATTACTGAAGAATAAACAGACCTCAAGTAGGAACGAAACAGGGGAAGAACAAACAGTGAGGAAACAAAACGGTGTCATAATGAACATGTGTAAGTCACGTTACTCCTGAGTAGACAAAAACAAGGAGAATTACCGCTGTTTACCGGTGTTTCATAGGGAGAATCAACACCCTTCAAGATCTAAAAATGATAAACTGGTACATTTTAATAATATTCAAGTTGAGTGTATTTTCAAGCATGTGCCTCGGGATTCCCCAACTGATTATTCGAGATCATATGGAATTAGCAATCGGATAAACTTTAAAAAAATTTTTCATTTTGGGAGGCCATAAATACTTCGTTGCGCATCAATAAAAAGGGGTGACAAACTGCCGATAGAGTCACTTAGTTGCCACGAAAATTTGAACAATCAACATGAAGGATGTCAACGTAACAGGTTAATGCCAAAAAGATGTGATTCATCCATGATATCATCTTGTCGCTGGAAGATCCGTGGTATTTAACAGGTCACTGTGCCGCAAATCTGCTGGCATACATTTTGGCCACTATTTGGGTGGCGTATTGCCTGAACAACTGTCTTGGTTTTAACGAAATCACCAATCCACGTGATCTACGCGAACGGCTGTGATACGACGGACCTCTTTGCAATCGTCCGCTCCTCCGAACAATAAACATTGCCTGGATTTGCACACCAGTCCCATTAAACATGAAGAATTTCAAATTAATTTGAATGCACACAAGAAAGATATACCATGCATCCCGGTAAAAAGCCATTTTTTGTGAAGGATTCCCCAAAAAATTCCACAGAATTTTAGTGCTGTCACGTAGGTGACAGTGTATCTAACGGTCTAGATGCATAATGTCCAAGGAAAATTTTCGTGTTGTTTTGATGGTATAAGTAAGCTTTTCACGCATTTCTGGGGAATCACCCAGTGCTCCTCAATGTATACACTGAAGCGTTTCAGCATATGGATGTGTTTTCAGGACCCTCAGGCTTTGAACATTTGGACATAGTATGGTGTGGCGTGTCCCAGTCTGCCCAAAAGGAAGTGCATTGGGTATGGGCTCAACTGATGTGATCAGACGCGAGTAAAATTGGTTCTTTGGTTATCAAAATTGACGATCAATACGCCATTTGAAGATAAGTTAAGAATACTGGTAAGATATTCCATTGAATGAGATCCTTGTCTTAGACCAGAAGAAGTACGAAGCGGGTAGCGTAAAAGGGAGTTGGCAAAAATCAGAACTAGGCATTATTTCCACAGCATATATACGGGTTTCGGAGTTGGACACTTGGGATAGAAAGCACTGCCAAATCTGTAACTGAGGACTGACAGCAACTGGTTCTACATACAAACGTATCAGTAAGCATCATGAATTAAGCAAACGTGCAATCAATAATGACGCAATCAGCAGGAGCGAAAAATAATCACTGACGCAGAAGGGATTACCAGAAGCAACAACAACTAAGCACTTCAGGGTTGGTGGAGCGACGGTCCAGCTCGTATCACGTGACAAGTCAGATTGCGCGGTTCGGCGGTTTAAAACAAACCTAGTCAAAAACTATCTGGCAGAGACGGTGCTTGGGTGATGCAAAGTAGTAAGCCGACCCGGGTGTCGGGGTTAGTGTAGTCGAGAGTGCGTTCGTCAAGGATTCTGGAGCTCTGGGTCGGTCTTCCTTTCCGTCGGAGTGAACGCTCGAAAAGAGGTACAACCGAGGCGAACTTGTAAGCAATGACGGACGAGCAGCAGAGTTTTGCCATTGATTACTGAAGAATAAACAGACCTCAAGTAGGAACGAAACAGGGGAAGAACAAACAGTGAGGAAACAAAACGGTGTCATAATGAACATGTGTAAGTCACGTTACTCCTGAGTAGACAAAAACAAGGAGAATTACCGCTGTTTACCGGTGTTTCATAGGGAGAATCAACACCCTTCAAGATCTAAAAATGATAAACTGGTACATTTTAATAATATTCAAGTTGAGTGTATTTTCAAGCATGTGCCTCGGGATTCCCCAACTGATTATTCGAGATCATATGGAATTAGCAATCGGATAAACTTTAAAAAAATTTTTCATTTTGGGAGGCCATAAATACTTCGTTGCGCATCAATAAAAAGGGGTGACAAACTGCCGATAGAGTCACTTAGTTGCCACGAAAATTTGAACAATCAACATGAAGGATGTCAACGTAACAGGTTAATGCCAAAAAGATGTGATTCATCCATGATATCATCTTGTCGCTGGAAGATCCGTGGTATTTAACAGGTCACTGTGCCGCAAATCTGCTGGCATACATTTTGGCCACTATTTGGGTGGCGTATTGCCTGAACAACTGTCTTGGTTTTAACGAAATCACCAATCCACGTGATCTACGCGAACGGCTGTGATACGACGGACCTCTTTGCAATCGTCCGCTCCTCCGAACAATAAACATTGCCTGGATTTGCACACCAGTCCCATTAAACATGAAGAATTTCAAATTAATTTGAATGCACACAAGACAGATATACCATGCATCCCGGTAAAAAGCCATTTTTTGTGAAGGATTCCCCAAAAAATTCCACAGAATTTTAGTGCTGTCACGTAGGTGACAGTGTATCTAACGGTCTAGATGCATAATGTCCAAGGAAAATTTTCGTGTTGTTTTGATGGTATAAGTAAGCTTTTCACGCATTTCTGGGGAATCACCCAGTGCTCCTCAATGTATACACTGAAGCGTTTCAGCATATGGATGTGTTTTCAGGACCCTCAGGCTTTGAACATTTGGACATAGTATGGTGTGGCGTGTCCCAGTCTGCCCAAAAGGAAGTGCATTGGGTATGGGCTCAACTGATGTGATCAGACGCGAGTAAAATTGGTTCTTTGGTTATCAAAATTGACGATCAATACGCCATTTGAAGATAAGTTAAGAATACTGGTAAGATATTCCATTGAATGAGATCCTTGTCTTAGACCAGAAGAAGTACGAAGCGGGTAGCGTAAAAGGGAGTTGGCAAAAATCAGAACTAGGCATTATTTCCACAGCATATATACGGGTTTCGGAGTTGGACACTTGGGATAGAAAGCACTGCCAAATCTGTAAAACACTGTGCTCCTGAATGGTGGGAAGGTTGTTCCAGGCTGCTTTGTGTTGTCTGTGTAGTAAATGGTTGATGGAAGATCTTGTGTACATCCAAGAGTTGGTTTACAAGATCTTACGAGGACGATCTATGGAACTGATGCAATGTTCAACAAATTCCATATAGTGTAGCATGTTTGCTCACACTGGCATGTTTGAAGCAAATTTGGCTGCAAGCTTGAGGATAACGTCCTTCGAATGAGGTGCGAATGAAATCAAACAAGCTAAGCATTTTTTGTCATGCGATTACATTTGATTTAGGTGCAGCAACACGATATCCTCATGGTTATATGCTAGCTGATAAAACATGCCCACAATTTTAGAGATGTTGCAAGCGGCAACAAAAATGGATCATGTCTCGTCTTCCGACCACTTGTCCCATGTTTTGTACATTAGTCATCAAGCTGGGCGTTCTCTGTGAAGGTTATAAAACCGCTATGCTCTTGAAAAAATAAACGCCTCGTAAAGTGGATCATTTAAGACGGCCTTATTAGAAAAAAACAAAGTTGCCGCACTTTATTCTTCCACAAAGATGTCTTTCCTTAGTTGAGTAAGGGTTTGGTCTTGGAAACCTTTATTATCGATCATTTGCCTGCATGCAATTATCCAAATCACCAAGTTGTTGTGGATTCTACAGCTGCAGGATTTCGTTTCAGAGACAGGGCGATTTGGTATGGCGTGCTATCCGATGGTATGCTCGGATGTAAAGGAATTGTCTTTCGACCAAGTGACTGCCTACATTTTCACCGAACCTGGCTATCAGCTTGCAGGCATTTCACAACCAAACAGGGTGTTATCACCGTTGCTTGAGCGAGTGACTAAGCTCATTCTTTCATTGATTTTTTCTGGTTTCTAAAGAGCCCCCCTAGGGGCTAACGCGACTGGAGAATGCAGAAAAACCTTTCTCGTGAGATCACTGATCAGGCTGAAGGATGCACAGCTGCATGGTTTATGTACCCAGGCATTCCCATGGTACTTTGGCAAGTGCAGGGATAGGTCGGCTTACTACAATGTCAGAAATGGTTTTGGTAATACGATGGGCTTTATCGGTGAATGATTATCTTCACACTGATCGACAGATATCGATGTGTGATCAAACAGCAATCATATTTCAATGACGACTTCATAAAGAATTGCAGCTGATTTTTGGTTACTCTATATGAATCTACCATTCCCGAAATATTTCTGAGATTGAAGGACAATGCTTTGTTGCAAATCATTGATGTATGCCTCGCCGAGTATTCTACGGACCGTAGGACGTGTAAAGCATTTTCGCTACCAGGGACATTTCGCCTCTAAAAAATTACAAGCAGATATAATTTCATGGGAGTGTTTTTAAGCAGAATCACGGTATAAAGATGTGTTGTACGGATTAGCTTCACAAGCGCTGTTTAGCGGGAGAATCACTGTCTTTACAGCCTGCATATATGGCATATTCATCTACCATTTATTTATTTCCTCCTTTCACTTCAAAGATATTACGCCCATTTTTCGTGGAAACGTCACCAGCCGTTTTCGGAAGCCTCAGTATAATCCTCAGGGTCGTTTGTATGCATACTTTGTTATGATATTCAGCACATGATTATAAAAGATGCTCAAATACGAAACACAGTTCAACTGGGGCAATGTTAAAATTTCTTCAAGTAAACTGATCAGGAACCACCTAATTTTCGAACAAATAGGTGAAAAAATTGGATAAATTAGAAAACGCGAGGGCAAAATGTAACAAAACGCATATTGTTAACAATCATTTACTCATATTTGTTCCTTAAATGTCAGGACGCGCCCAGACAGAAGAAAAGCACATTTGTAGAGAGTGACGCACCCCTAAGGTCACCATCGGTTTGACACGTCCGGAAAGTAAGTGAGTTGGCGGCTCTCACCAAACGGCTTAGCAACATATGATCAGCGTAGTGGGCCTGAAATTGTTCACGACCGGAGCACCCCCATTGGCTGTACGGAGCAAACAAGTGAACGACCATATTTGGCCATTGAGTCATCATGTATATTTACGCAGACGCTCTGTATGTTTTGTCCTGGCGATACAGGCGTGTCCCCAGTTCTCTGACTTCTCCCTATCGCGTAGTCTGGCAGGCTCAGTGCAGGCGTAACCAATAAATCGGCCACCGCACAATAAGCACAATATGCTACATGAGAGACGGTATAACCTAATCTATGATGTTTTCCCAAGTGTGTGGACAGAGACAGTGAAACAACAAAATTTTCAGGCTGAAAATCATAATCCCCTAGTTTGGAAGTCAAAGTACTAATATTGATCTCTTTAAATGGATTGGTCCTACAAAGGCAAAACAGGTTGTGTTCTGATATATTCAGGACTGTGAAATAGCAGATGTGAGGCAAAATGTGTGTGCTAAAACTCTGACATTTCTTCAGCAATATGGGTTGATGGAGCTTCACCAACATTGCTGGGGAAGCTTTTTGAACTTATTGTACTCACCATGCTGTCGGCTACGTCCCTGGTATTGGTTGGCCACTGTGGAGATAATATCTAGTGGATAGAGCCAGGAGCATTACGGGGCATGTTTCCCAATTCGTGGTTGAGTGATCTGTCATCAAACTTCAAGGATCCCACAGGAGTGCCTGGGTATATGCTGCACTCAAAAAAAACTCTCTAGACGGGCTAATGATCTCCCGAATGAGCCTATTATCAATTAACCAAAATAATAACACATATCAGGCGCTCCCATTAAGATCCAGATAAACTATTGTAGGTAAGTTGGAAGTTTCCACGCAATCCGGCACAGATGATGACTACTTGTTTGGTTGTGAAACGCCTGCAAGCTAGCTGCCAATCTCGGCAAAAAATTAAACAGGCACCTGTTGAAAAACAATCACACTTGCCTGCCGTAATTGTCTTTCATATTTGAGATCGTCTCTGGTGTGCAGTCATGCAACTGCAGAATTTAAAGTACTCCGCTGATCTTCCGTCTGACCGAGCACTAGTTACCAGGTACATAATCGATTTCGACTACGTGAGAGGCCAGCGCAGAAACATTGCAGCTTGGGAAGTACAAATTGGTTTATTGGTCTGCAGTTTTCGGTAGTAGGTCTTCATGTAGCGAGAGGCAATAATTCATAGAATTGTCTTTGAGCGATCAGCTGAAAGCTAACCACCCTCGCAACAAAGGCCTTAACCCACCAAAAACACAATTAAACAAAAGCTCTCCATAAAGGAAACTACTCACAAGGTTGCTGAAAACTCTTCGACGGCAACCTAGTAAGAAGTTTCCTTTATTAAAATATACTGCAATATCTCGAATATCATGTCAACTGAATCATGAAGCGGCCTGTGTGCAGCAAATTCAGTTGTAGAATATCATAAGCGAGAGATTCAGTTGAGTCTCTCATGAAAACCAAATTGATTTGCAGATGAGTGTAGTTCTCGAGAAGCTCTCCATGTTTGCCAACGTCCTCGGTTCAACTTGGTCGAAAGAGCTTATCAATCTGTTGGTGTTCAGAAAGGATGGGTGTCCTTGAGTTTTTTCTTTACCTTCTTGATTTATTGTAATTACTTCTAAACTGTAGATCAAAACAGAAATAAATAATAACACGGCATTATTCTTGAATCTACCTGACCTAACCTCTTGCTATAGTCATAATCAACAACATACTACTATTCGTAGCGAGATTCTGAAACATGTTTCATGACCATATATTTAATTATACGTGTATCTTCCAAATCATGCACTAATAGTGACATTTCCTTTGACACAACGTGTCTGATACAACAAAGTTGTTAAAATCACGAAAATATGATATGGGACTCACGATGTGTGGAAATTTTGTATTGGACGTTAGTCATGCCGACGACGCTATTTGAATACCAAATTCGACGCACAGCAGTCATGGTGATTTATTATCCAACAGTCCCCACCTGAGAGTCCACTGATGGAGCAAACATATGTTTTTAAATAGCAATCTATTTTTAATGCAACCAAGGAAACGGCGCTCAAACATCGACGCCTACGAATTTTGTTTTGCAAAGTTAGTAAGTAAGCCAGAATCAGCCCTTGAGAAGTGATGAACTCTTCGTCATTAGTTGTTTTGGTTTAAGTTGCAGACTATTGCAAGCTGAGAAGATTCTTTTCAAAACAATGCAATTTACTTTCTTATTCAACTGCTGATATTCCGGATAGAGGGCAGTTTGATGTAAGGTTTGCCCTATTGTAATTGGCCCATTATTATTTGGGACAAACGGTCATTTGAAATACGCTTCCCGCGATAGAACCCGCTGAGACTACTGCATCCAATGAAAGTGTTGCTTACCCATTTTCCAAAATAACAACTCTAAACCGAAATGTGGATCTGTCTTCCATGGGGAGCTTTCTTTCTGCTGCGCACAAGGTCAGTTCCGACATGTCCGTTAAATGATTTGACATACAAGACAAGAAATTACTCTATTTTAGTTGGGTATGTGATTGGCGTGTATATACTGCAACCCAGGGTTAACCACCCACGCTAGGCAATGAGGCTTAAAACACTCGGTTTGATGGTCCACACCGGAAACCCAGTTAAACGAAGTAAAATGGAATTGTTCTGCGAGTAATAAACCGTCAAACATAATCCATGTTATGGACACATTACACACGAAATTCTTGGACATTTATGAATTTATGAGATAGGATATCTGAAGTCTTTGTTTCCAGTAGATGAAGGGAATTTTACAACTTATTTCATTTTCGATGGAACCACAGGATTAAAAAAGTTTGAAAAAAAATCATTTTACTCACAACCTATGATGGAGTTACCCTTGCACCGCGTAAACAAGAGAACAGTCTCTTTCAGCCAGTACGGGAAAGCCAGCAGTCAGTTGATCACAAACATTACTGCCTGACAGTGATACTATCATAAATCGGGAGAGCAGGCTCGCTCGAATCCAGACACCGAAGCATTACCGCTTTGAGGTGTACACAGGAAAGAGCAGCACATAATCGTAGTCAGCATTTTCCCCACGGAATTTGCAAATACCTACTGAATAATTAAAGTTAACAACGTTTTACTTCCAGGTTGTTGTAGCTGAATACTGAACAGTAGTAAAACATCAATCCTGAATCAGTTGCAATAAGTCAGGGGGCCCTCACACGGCAATCCCCTATGGCAGTTTATTCTTGAATATACGTATATATATATGTATATATAGTCCTGGGACACTGTATTGGAGCAGCTGAAGTGGCAAATTCACCGGACTAAGATAGCGGAGATTTGTCACACACAACGCTCATCTTTGCACTATTTTCGAAGAGTTGGGAATAAGCAGTTAAACAGGATACATCATAAAAGTGAACTTACACGACACGAAAGGAAATAACCAGTGAGACCTGATGAGGGGGCGCACGGAGAACTCATCAAAGCAATCACGTAAACTTTAAGTGAATCTATAACCTCGGAGAAAGGTTTAATGTAATTCAACAAGTAGCGCTGCTTCTTAAATGACGACAGTGCTCTGGTGGTGCTCAGGCTGCTTCCTGGAATTTTGATTTAGTTTTGCCTAGCAGGATTGCCTCATATTCAGAGATGATTTCTTGGGGTAGATTATTTTTCATGTCCACACGCCGAATCAACTATTTAAGCTAATCTCGAAAAAACATAATCAGTAAAGTTGAGTGCACTGGTTTTAGTCTACTAATGGATACTAAACAACTTAACTCACTTTATTCTCATGAAATTCATGCAACATCTGCTATCGCCAACCATTATGCTTAATGAAGCGTATTCAGAAGTAACAGTCTTTAGATTTCGAATTCTGGCGGAATGATTGACTATTTGAAACTCGTGATTTTGGGTAATTGTTTTTTATACAGCAAAATGCTATGAAGTTATTATGTGCTAGGATGGATACTGTGCAAACATCACGTCGATACTGACGTAAGCGTGTACACAACACTTGATTGCATGCGTGTTTGCAAATGAGAACAATATTGTCCTCAACTTAAACATATTCAGCAATTGAAGTTACTGTCTCGTTGAGTATATATCCACCAATGTTCTTCGGTTTTGTTCTGCTACACCGTACAGACAAAATAAAACATGCTTACTGTTTAAGGCGCTTTTTATAAAGTTCCCAAAATATTGTTCACGATGGAAAGAAGTTCTACTGAGCGAGTAGTCACGTGATCAAGTGGTCGTATTGTTGCCTCAATACGCTAGTGATTGCATCACGACAACTCATCTCATCTGCGAGATCGCAAACCGCAAGAAGCACTAAAAATGGTGGACAGTTTCTGTTGATCATACGCACTCATGAATATTCACACATCAAAATAGAACATCTCATATGTGATCGATTATCTCTTGTCCCTGCATGAACGGGAACTCACAATCCGCAAAAAAAACACCAGCGTTTCGCTTAACTTTTACGTGGGTCATATATCATATTGTGTCTGGATGACACGTTTGGTGGTCTTAACAGTACGTGACGCACAAAAACCCTGCCACAAATACCAGGACTTTGGATTTTATGAACTGTACTACGATTTGGCCACATAGGAAGACGAGTTACATTGTTCATAGTTGTTGAAGGTCTTGCCTCTTAGTAGACGTCCACCCTGCACGTTTTCAAGAATGAGAACACACTTGCGGCACTAGTGGTCAGACATCAAACGATAATTGATAGGGGAGCAAAGTGAAGAGTCCAAAAAGACAGTTGTAAGTCACTGAAATAAAACGTTCCTTCGGTAGGCTATGTTCGGGATTTGGAAGCCGGATAATCTGGGTACTAAGACCGCTAATCTGGACATAAACACTTGCTAAGGAGGATTTATCGTTTGTACACGTCTAAGCAGTGTTGTGTGCCACCGCATGTACACTTGCCCCGAATCTCAAGGCATGTTCCACCAGGCCGATTAGCCAAAAACAAGGCGGTTGATTATGCCAAAGCAGTCGATTGACGGAGACAGAATTAATTCTGTGGAATTAACAAACCTTTAGTCCCGTCGCGCCTCACCCTAACACAGTTCTCGCGACGAGTACGATAAAGGCATCTTGTGGATGCCTGAAGTCACAGTGCTATCTCCGGCACAGTTGCCAAAAAATCGGATATAGGAACCTCTGCTTGTTGGCGCACGAGAATCAACTGAAACCATATTCGGGATACTCGGGCAGTTGATCGCAGTGCATCGAATGCTTAAGTCACCAAAGTATAGACGGTTTGGAGTTTGGTCCCTCAGTAGCACAATTACGCCACAAGAGACTTTTACAGCATACCTAGAGATTTCACAGCCATGGTCATTTTGCGTGTGTTGAATACATAGACCAGTGGGTGGAAAATCAAACGTGACTGTAACGTTTGAGGATACTGATGCACGTTTCAAACAGTCTGGCTGTTGCGAGTCCACTGACGCGAAGAAAATGAGAAATATCAGCGGAGTTGTCACAACCAGAGTCGCCCATTCAAAAATGTCATATCAGAGCAAACGGAGTGTACTCAATGTTAACAATTCTTGAAATATGATGTAACACGCAGGATACTGGGCAAAATATTTCGCCCATATCTGGGGATTCCACTATCCAAACAGCAGTATCTTCGTGGTAGACACCGATTTGGCCTCAGATGTTTTAAGCAACTGTGTTGTGGTCGTACTGCTTTACGAATTCGGCCTTATAAACATAAAAAATTCTATACCGAAGCACTGTTGATCAATATAAAAGTGATCTTTGTGTAGTAACGAATTGCTACAAGGCTGCCCCAACTTGGTAGTTTACTTATTTGACTTAATCGTTTATTTATTTATTTTTCGCGCCAGGAGTAACCTCGAAATCAAATAAGCTTGAAAAAGAACAGTCACAGTCGATCTTTCAAAACGATGGCTACAAAGAGTGCTAGGAGTTTAGTAAACTAAAAACCGTATCAGAACAACAAAGGTCTTATCCGGTACTGTGCGTTTACTTCAATTAATTCAGAAGGATAGATTACGGTTCCGTAACACGAACGTCCGTTTATTGTTGATCTCTACGCATTCTCCAACTGTTTGCGAAAACATAGTAGATTCGTCGGAACCCTAAAAAATCCGGAAGAATCCGTTGGTTCGGAATGAATTCAATCAACAGGAAGTATGGAACGGACAAGTTTCACGCAACACAGCATACAAATGAAGGCAACGGAACGAAATCTCACAAACCCCGTCAGCTGCCCAACATGTAGCCCATAAGATTTTTTTTGTTATCTTGTTTGCCTGGAGATTGAATGTTGTACAATTTGAAGGTGGAATGTCAGCATGCATTTTATTGACATGTTAAACACGCCAGATTTACTCCAGCACATTTGTCCATCCGAACCTTCGTATACCCCATCACTTTTATGCTCATTTCACTGATTTGAATGTCTACAAGGTAACCGAATAACCGTGCTAAAGTATTCGCTTGGATGATTCATTTGCACAAGCAAAAGCATGTTATATGTCTGTCAAACAGTGAACATAACGCGTACGTTTAGTTAACCGTGAGAAATCTGAGCAAAGACAAATACTGGGACAGATTTCGTTTCCCATAAAAGAACGTACAGGTACACAGACGATATGTAGGGTAAAACCATACAACAGATTTCACGTGAACATCCTTTAATGCAGAACAAATAATGGAGTTTTTTCCGCTGCCCTACTTTAGCCTGGATCAAGTGGGTTGTAATTAATGGATTGTACTGGCACGACTCCTTCCGTATATATATATATATATATATATATATATATATATATATATAAAATAATATAAATACGAAAAACTCAGGGTCTAAGCCATGAGATATCAAAGCCGATCTCATCCCTTATCGGAGTTGGGTGAACTAATAACTCGACCAACATAGCCAGAAACGGGTTGAATAATCAGAAACATAAAATAAAACTTGATGAGTTGATCGGAGAAATTTTCGGATGTTGTCGAATCGCCTAAAGATAATCCACAATTGTTGTCGGTGTGCCGGAAGCATTTTGGTTGTTTTGTCGTTTATCCCCATATAATTAGAGCTAACATAATGATACAAACCAGGCCACAAAAAGAAATACGAAGGCAAATAGTACCTAATCGTCATAATATCCAGTGGTACTCCCCTGGTTTAGTCATACTCAAACAAGCAGATAACTGGCAAAAAGCACCTGAGAGTTAAACGGCCAATCATATTCTTCAACATTCATCCCATTCTTTTCTTCAGATCTGCCGACCGAGTCGCTAAGCCTGTCCCGCTAGATAAATATTTGAGTGTAATCGTAAGGGCAGGTGATCTAATCCCCGATAAAATGTCAGAATTGAGAAAGAGAATTTCAACCGCAAATTCCTTCGTTTTCCACTCGGCCTTTATGAATACGGCTTATAATAACCGGCATTTGACGCACTTTTTTTACATGAATGCGAATAATCTGTCATTTATATGATAACGCCGTAAAATTCAGTATTTGGGTGCAAGCACTAGGATAATGGAACTTTTGCCAGCTGATGTGATTCCAATTACTTGCAATAGCTGCACTTAAGATTTATATTGTAGCGCACTGCTAGCACGTTTTTGTCTGCTGTCCTATTTCCCTTAGATGAACATCCAGAAATTCACTTGGACGCCAACGTAATCTCCTTAAAACCGGTCTGCAAACTGATCCCAGTCCAACCCAGTAGAACGAACGCAAAATATGGGTGCTATATGTTCCTACGTTAGCCCAGGAGGCTAAACAATCTCGTGGATGGAATCGCGGGAGTAGATCAACGATGTAATAGATTCCTAGGTTCTTTCCGAAGGCTAAATGATAACATGAATTACCTATTTGGCAAAGCCTCTCAGATTATCTTGAGGAATTCAAGTGACTCTATATATAAGGGAATCGGACACGCATTTCTGCCGTTTAGTTCCTAATCCCGTCAAAATGATACGCCCCCGTTTTGTGACCTTATCAAATGGTTAAATTAGTGCCTGGTCATAACGTGAGTATGACCCCATTGAGCATAATAGCACGTTGAATGCAGGGCGAGTTTGCGTTCTCTCTTGTAAAAGGAAATGTAGGAACGTTTGTTGACAATGTTCGTCAAAAGTGAAGAAAAAACATTTTTACGAAGGGTACTTATTTACGAAAGATCTCGGTGTTAAGAGAAACCGGAATTCGTACCCAGTAATATTTCTCGTTCGTAATATTCTTCAAATAAATTTATCGCACACTGGCAGCTTCACATCTTTGAAAGTGCGCAATGTAAATCATCATGATATACTCTTTTGAGAAAAAAAACACTCAAAAGATTTTTGAAACGGCAGCCCTCGACCAGTTTATCCTATTTCAAACTATGAGGCGGACCAGTCGTCTAATTCGACTGAGAATTGCAACGCACATTTATCTTGCTAAACGTCTTCATTAGTGACTGCATACATTCAATGAGTTAGAAAGTATACTCTCTGGAAGCTACCCCAGAACTAGGGGTGGACTAAGTTTTTCGGGCCTGCTCGATTAATAAACATTCAAATGCCGACGACCAGGAGCACCGAACAAATGGCTTGAAAACAAACAAATTTATGCTTTGGTGATAAGGGAACAGACCTTTTGCATCAACTTTAGATTCCCAGTGATCTGGCGATCATTTAAAACTTTCTGCTCCTATAAACTTCCGGGCAACTTGAGATTCCGCATTTTGCAATCAATGACTGTGATTTCATAGGGGTTTGGTAAACAATCGGTGGATTTATTGCTGGGCAACGTTTCGCTTTTGACACAAAGGCCAAGTGAGTAAGTAATTAGGTTGATTGGGTTTTAAGGCAGTCAGGGGACCAATCCGTGAGATTCCTTATGACTAGTGACGTGATCAGTGCTGGGTTTTCTGTGTGATGTCCCTGTTTGTTGATTAGTGGGGATGACTAAGCTTTACGATACATTGGTTTGGGGAGGTTCGCCTTTATGATGAACCCGGATTTTTTCTTCCCTGCTTCTTCAGTCTAGGACACCTTAATGGAAAATTCCTCTTTGGGGTCGTTCACAGATTTCGTTCACCTGTGTTCGTCCAAATGTGCTGGGACAATTAGTTTGGGGATGGGGATGGGGTGGTTAATTGGATCTAACGCTACTTGGATTTTGTACTTTTAGACCCAGGCGATTTCGCTGAAAATAAAGCTTCGTGAGGCCACAAGTGCGTTTCGTGATGTCCCACTGCAGTCATTCTTACTTATCAGTTATTCTGCCAAGGTTAAACTGCTTTGTGTTGTTGCATTTCTACAAATACTGTCCTTCTGTCGGTATTTTTGATTTGAATTAGTGTGGTACCTAATTAANCCCTGGCTGTCTGACCTATATAAACCTTCGTACAGTCGTTACATTTTATTTTGTATACACAGTTCCTAGTCCTATCAACCGGAAGGCGATCCTTCAAATGCACCAACACCGAGCGTAAAGTTTTCCCCTTCTGGAAAGCTACTCTAATGTTAGCCGTATTCAGTGCCCTTCTAATGACTTCAGATGTCCCTGTCTTGCACCAAACCCCTCTGAAACGATGAATTCCCAATCGGTCTCAAACATTTTCCAATTGAATGACTGTGATTGTTGCAACAAAATACTTATCGTCTGTCAATCAGGCGGGCGCTAAATGATAAACTCGTCCTCCAAATATTTTGATGACAATAAATCCTTATTACTAATTGAGCTGACAGTTCAAGCACCTTCGATACCCTATCTGGAATAAGTGGCCACCTGGCAGTAGAAAAGGGAGGTAGTCTGCGGGTGGAAAATACACAGTGCTGAGTGGAACGATTGTATGCTTTAAAGGCCGAATTGCGTGACATTGGGAATGTTGCACAAAAATATCCACAACACCAAAATAGCGGTTGCTTCCCCCACAGAGAAATGTTTCATAACGGGAAGTTGTTCTGACAATATTATTACAGATGCATGGTACATCTTAATCATGCATCTCAACATGGAAGGAGAAGAACTGTCTTGAACTTATTCATTGGCCGACGCCAACCAAACAGTTGCCAGATAATAGGCACAAGAGTGCACCTCTCACTTGCACAGAATTTCGAAAGGGAACATTCCTAAGCGTCCACTTGAACTGTCCTGATAGATAAAACCGAATATTGAAAGAGTCCCATAATTTCTCTCGTAAACTTTAGCCTCCATCAGTTATGGAGACGGACACCGGACAAATGGAATAAAAAGCTTAGGACCTTGTTTGGTTCACCCAGTTTGGTTGGCCAGTTATGGAGAACAGAGCAGTGTACTTGGAGAAACATAAATCTTCTCTTTTTGAAAGTTGAAATCAAGACATCCATTTCGGGCCACACGTGGCAAAATATGATACAGAAAATTCGACGGGCCTAGAACCGGCTTTCTTCTAAAGATTGAATGTTGTTTCCTATCGGCGTTTGTGTTGACAAAACAATCTGCCACTGCCAGATGCAAATAGAGCCGAAGATTGCCTAGGTAAATTTTTACTGATCGGCACCACGGGCATATTTCTCCTGTGCGAATATTTGTAATGACTTGTAATGACTTTGTAATGACACGTGCACTTTCATTGTGCACGCTCGTACATATAGTTTAACATTACTAGCTTAAGTGGTATGGTTTCAGGTTACATAATTCGATCCATCCAACTAGCATCTCGGAGTTGAATATACTTGAATAATAAAAAAATACTTTGCCATGTAACGCAGGTTCGAATGTTCACTTGCATATGTTATATTAGACACTTTTGTGTCGAGGGCAGCATGCTTAGCAGGTTTGATAGTGTGAGGCAAATTCGTAATGTCCATTTTTCTAACACAATATAACTCACAATGCTGGAAGACAAAAATACGTCAATCGATAACCAAAACTTGATTTGAAAAAAGTCTGTTTGCCTGTCGGAAGAATATACCTGGTACTGACAAGGTACTCAAAAAGCTGCGGTGAGGGGATTTCAACATTTCTCGACACCCAAATGTTTTTGTTTGCCGCAATATATCAAGTGACACGGGACCCATGTTATTCAATATTCTACTTCTCTATCCATTTGTGGACTTAGCAAATCGTTTTACCTCCGGAAGTATTTGAGTGATCTAAATACTTAGCAAAAACCGACATAGCAGATATTGGTTTGTGCCAACTTATGTCATTCATGATGAATCAGCTTCATTGGCTGATCATCTACGGTGTACAAAATTTCGTAAAATGTGGTTGCTCGAATTGCCGTGTATCATTGGTTAAATGGATAACTAGGTTTGGTATGAAATAAAAATAACGTGACTAACATCAGTGACTCATCTTATTTAACATAATTCCTCCAAACTTACAAATGTATCTAAAGCTAGCGTGATGTCTGTGGCCATCTCTCCGTGCATTAACGAACCCTCATCAGGAAGAAGCAAGCTTCCATTACCTTTTCATTCATGGCATCTGAGTTTATGATAAAAAGTCTCACGTATTCAAAAAATGTTGACAAATCGGAGTAGTGTGTCATATTTCTGCTGCATTGGATTTAGTCATTTTCCACAATTTACCGATTTAATACAGTACTTCGTACACGCGAATCAGTTGCCTCGTATATCACCTGGAATAAATGTATTTATATTCAATAATTTACCCAACAGTGTATGTACCTGTGGATGAATTGTGACTTATTGCGGCTCAGGTGGACTGGATTTTTCGAAGGTGGAATGCATTGGGTTTGATAATTTACTGATGCTCATTAGTAGTGTTTCAACCTTATAGAGCAAATAAGTGCCGGTCTACCAAATACCATATTGGCAAGTAAAAAACCGTCTGGGAGTGATTGCAGTTAATCGATGACCAATAGTGATTTCCAGTTAAAAGAATAGCACAATAGATTCTTATACTGCTCTTATGACTGTGATTGTTGCAACAAAATACTTATCGTCTGTCAATCAGGCGGGCGCTAAATGATAAACTCGTCCTCCAAATATTTTGATGACAATAAATCCTTATTACTAATTGAGCTGACAGTTCAAGCACCTTCGATACCCTATCTGGAATAAGTGGCCACCTGGCAGTAGAAAAGGGAGGTAGTCTGCGGGTGGAAAATACACAGTGCTGAGTGGAACGATTGTATGCTTTAAAGGCCGAATTGCGTGACATTGGGAATGTTGCACAAAAATATCCACAACACCAAAATAGCGGTTGCTTCCCCCACAGAGAAATGTTTCATAACGGGAAGTTGTTCTGACAATATTATTACAGATGCATGGTACATCTTAATCATGCATCTCAACATGGAAGGAGAAGAACTGTCTTGAACTTATTCATTGGCCGACGCCAACCAAACAGTTGCCAGATAATAGGCACAAGAGTGCACCTCTCACTTGCACAGAATTTCGAAAGGGAACATTCCTAAGCGTCCACTTGAACTGTCCTGATAGATAAAACCGAATATTGAAAGAGTCCCATAATTTCTCTCGTAAACTTTAGCCTCCATCAGTTATGGAGACGGACACCGGACAAATGGAATAAAAAGCTTAGGACCTTGTTTGGTTCACCCAGTTTGGTTGGCCAGTTATGGAGAACAGAGCAGTGTACTTGGAGAAACATAAATCTTCTCTTTTTGAAAGTTGAAATCAAGACATCCATTTCGTGCCACACGTGGCAAAATATGATACAGAAAATTCGACGGGCCTAGAACCGGCTTTCTTCTAAAGATTGAATGTTGTTTCCTATCGGCGTTTGTGTTGACAAAACAATCTGCCACTGCCAGATGCAAATAGAGCCGAAGATTGCCTAGGTAAATTTTTACTGATCGGCACCACGGGCATATTTCTCCTGTGCGAATATTTGTAATGACTTGTAATGACTTTGTAATGACACGTGCACTTTCATTGTGCACGCTCGTACATATAGTTTAACATTACTAGCTTAAGTGGTATGGTTTCAGGTTACATAATTCGATCCATCCAACTAGCATCTCGGAGTTGAATATACTTGAATAATAAAAAAATACTTTGCCATGTAACGCAGGTTCGAATGTTCACTTGCATATGTTATATTAGACACTTTTGTGTCGAGGGCAGCATGCTTAGCAGGTTTGATAGTGTGAGGCAAATTCGTAATGTCCATTTTTCTAACACAATATAACTCACAATGCTGGAAGACAAAAATACGTCAATCGATAACCAAAACTTGATTTGAAAAAAGTCTGTTTGCCTGTCGGAAGAATATACCTGGTACTGACAAGGTACTCAAAAAGCTGCGGTGAGGGGATTTCAACATTTCTCGACACCCAAATGTTTTTGTTTGCCGCAATATATCAAGTGACACGGGACCCATGTTATTCAATATTCTACTTCTCTATCCATTTGTGGACTTAGCAAATCGTTTTACCTCCGGAAGTATTTGAGTGATCTAAATACTTAGCAAAAGCCGACATAGCAGATATTGGTTTGTGCCAACTTATGTCATTCATGATGAATCAGCTTCATTGGCTGATCATCTACGGTGTACAAAATTTCGTAAAATGTGGTTGCTCGAATTGCCGTGTATCATTGGTTAAATGGATAACTAGGTTTGGTATGAAATAAAAATAACGTGACTAACATCAGTGACTCATCTTATTTAACATAATTCCTCCAAACTTACAAATGTATCTAAAGCTAGCGTGATGTCTGTGGCCATCTCTCCGTGCATTAACGAACCCTCATCAGGAAGAAGCAAGCTTCCATTACCTTTTCATTCATGGCATCTGAGTTTATGATAAAAAGTCTCACGTATTCAAAAAATGTTGACAAATCGGAGTAGTGTGTCATATTTCTGCTGCATTGGATTTAGTCATTGTCCACAATTTACCGACTTAATACAGTGCTTCGTACACGCGAATCAGTTGCCTCGTATATCACCTGGAATATATTTATTTATATTCAATAATTCACCCAACAGTGTATGTACCTGTGGATGAATTGTGACTTATTGCGGCTCAGGTGGACTGGATTTTTCCAAAGTGGAATTCATTGAGTTTGATAATTTACTGATGCTCATTAGTAGTGCTTCAACCTTAAAGAGCAAATAAGTGCCGGTCTACTAAATGCCATATTGACAAGTAGAAAACCGTCTGGGAGTAATTGCAGTTAATCGATTATCATTAGTGAGTTCATGTTAAAATAATAGCACAATAGATTCTTATACTGCTCTTTGTGCTCTTCAAAGCTTTGATTTTGGAGCTGATAAGATTAAAGTTGCACTGACTTCAGGGTTATCGGGAATATCGTTGCCAGTCACCTAATACGACGTGTCCCGTGATGGGGGAAGTATACTTGTACAGTTACACGGGTAGTATACCCGAAAAAACTATCAGTAAGTTCTGTAGAGTGTGATGGATTACTAATACCTTACACCTCTGTGTTAAATTTCGGAGAGTCAATCGAAACCAAAATTGGTTGCAAGCTACAAGTCATCCCGGAAAACGAAACGACGTATATTCTTCATCGCGGACGATGCGTTCCTCAGGAGGTTGTACGTGATAGATACGGATAGCAAGTCTTCCAAATGTGTGCTATCTACCTCCGTTAGAGTTACAGAGCGTCATTTTATACTGGGGTCTAGGTTAAAAGACCTGTTATTTGGTCAAGCTGCCCACTGCAGCGAACGCTTAGAGCCAGTGTATTGAAACCGCTTCAAACTACGGATTCACAGAACGACGGGAACCATCTTAGGTTGTCAAGAATAATTATGTAACTACGAAACTGTTTTAACTGGACACGGGTGCGGTTCATACTCATTCGGAAAATACACAAGCCCAAGTTGGTGAATATGGATCAAAATACCTGATCCACCACGTTTCTCAGCCAAGACCGACATTCAGTCGTTTCATACAAAAACTTCCCTTACACTCACAACATGATAATAAATACTTTATTGTCTGAGCAACTGTTTACATTTTTACATCAATAACATTATGTTCCATAGAATAATTTGTTCCCAGGAGAAATCGCTACACACGAACACGGACCCGCTCTTGTGCGTCGAATTCGATGTATAT
>NW_008751735.1:185724-187051 GCF_000715545.1 Opisthorchis viverrini | reverse complement strand
ATATATATATATATATAGGGATGTATACATGAATGCCCCTGGCTAATTTAGAATATCTCTATCAGCTACTGCGTCTACCCATATGGAGGAATGCTGTTGAACAACTGCGGCAAGTAAGCTGGCTGGTATTTATCAATCTGCGTAATTGCTAATGGGTCGTCACATATCACCAATCGCACGATTGCATACCAGAGACCAGAGGATCTGTTTCAGCAACCTCAAGTATGACAGACTTACTAATGGTGTGGTCGGATGGACAATCACTTAGTTTTGTCCAGGTGATTGCATAGCTTTTCACCGAGCCTGAAAACTGGCTTGAGGGCGTTCTACAGCCAATTAAGCTGGCCTGATTGGGTAACCACGTTCCTCCCACCTATAATAGTCTTCTGTTTCTTGGTGGATGATTGAGAATAGCTTCAGTCGGGTGATCGCAAGCCTGGCGGGCGATTGTGCTAGAGCCATGCATTTCTGGAAGGCCCGAACAAGTTGTGGATAAATCCGTTTATCAAATTGAAAATAGGCTTGGGATAAACTTGAAGTTTTACAGTGCATGTTCACTTCCACACTGGTTGACGGAAGACCAACTGTAGGTCAATAGCAACGATGAGTTCCAAAAATCCTTGCCTACTGATGCTGGGCTTGGTCGTATTACTGGGAAACGTAATGCACTCATTGTTTTTAAAGAACAATGTCCATCTTAATTTCGTGAGAATAAGTCAACAGTTTTTCCAGTAATAATACTGAATTGATACCCATTGGCACACATCGTTCTTTGTCACCCTTGGTGGACAAAATGCACCAAATTCGAGCACTTCAAACGTTTACTCATTTGAAGACAACGTATGAGGGTTTGGTAATCTCCTGTTGGAATTTCGTTCTGTAAGTTATGTCAAACTTTTAAAGGGTCAGAGCGAGGAATTACCAACCGGCGACTTCCAGTCATTGGTTTGAACGCACGAACGGCTAATTGGTGGCTTCATCAACGCGTAGTTGGGCGTACTATGAGGAAATTTAACCACAAAGCCGCATTACGGGTTAATAGAGAGACCAGCTACCCTCGTGTTGAGTTTTCCAAGTAATCACTCTTTGTAATAGTTTCATTTTGAGTTTGGGGTTGTTAAACATTTCCACTTTGTTTCCTATAAACTAATTTTAGTTTAGCGAATGGATGCATGAGTGCTTGGAGGGTGTCTGGTGTTTTACAGTGAACATGAAATGCTTTACCAAAACCTGCATTACACCATCCGTTGCGGTCAAACTTCGCACTGAACGGAGTGACATCATCTGTAAATGCAGTGTGGTTTTCCCTCCAGAAACTCATCTGGAC
>NW_008751735.1:148273-185665 GCF_000715545.1 Opisthorchis viverrini | reverse complement strand
TGACGAAAAATAAGCACGAAGGGGGAAAACCTAACTTGCCGAATATGGATCAGAGTATAATGCTCATCGATTAATTATGAAACTCAATAATATACATGGCACAATTACGGTGCCGTTGACTTCATATTGTCCACGCTTAGGAGATCCCAGTTTGACAAGTCAAACTCTTCACCAAAAATTCCCATCTCGGACGTTTGTACTTCCGGAAAATATATCTTGTTTGGTTTTATACCGTGAAGTTAACTGCTGCCAAACACATTCCACGCACCAGGAAAAGGGCACCCATCGGTCTTTGTCACCCTTGGTGGACAAAATGCACCAAATTCGAGCACTTCAAACGTTTACTCATTTGAAGACAACGTAATTTTATTTGAGTGTTTGGGAATTTCACAATATTTCGGTTGCTCATACATGAATAACTGTCAAAAGTTTTTTTCAGCAAAAGCGCGAAAAGTACACGGGACATACTTTCATCGTCATTCTCAAAAATGCCTTTCACGCGGACTCTTAAATTTGAAGGAAAATTCCACGACATACATAACAAGAATCACCACGAGTAGTTGTTACTTTTCAATTGGCTATGGTCATATAATTTGAGGCGGTAGGCATTCTGCTGACAAAAGAGGAACTATAACTGAATTTGAAAAAAACGCAAGATGAGCACACTTTTGTATCCTGTTGAGGAAAATCTCTTGATGCTGGCACCGGGAAATCTACAGGGGCAAGTTTGCATTAATTTCCAATTCCCATGATGTGATTCCTGTGACTGAAAAATTAGCTGGTAAGCTTCACGTAACCAAAGTATCGTCCACTTATCAACCTGGCAGTCACGGGCTAGATCCCCTCGTTACTTTGCGAGATGCGCAGCGCTGTTGCTTATAACAATTAATAAATAAATGTGGGATAATTCATAGGTCAATAGCTACGATGAGTTCCAAAACTCCTTGCCTACTGATGCTGGGCTTAGTTGTATTACTGGGAAGCGTAATGCATTCATTGTTTTTAAAGAACAATGTCCATCTTAATTTCGTGAGAATAAGTCAACAGTTTTTCCAGTGATAATACCGAATTGATACAGTGAGAAAATCGTTTAATTATCGCACCCTCTCAGTTACACCATTCAAAAAAAGTGAATTTTTCACTTTCAATAAAGGCTAGTCCCGTATTAGCACCAAGAGCATTCTCAGGCGTCAGAAAATATATAGACATTTGCTTTAATGTGTGTTCTAGTTGCAACCAAATTTCTATATGGTGTTGTAGATGCACTTAGTACGCGAAACATATCACACAGTGAAGAACTATTTTTCGGGGCTAAATCGCAAAAAAATATGTCCGAACGAAATTCCGTTTGACGAAAATAAGCACGAAGGTGGGAAAACTGAGGGAAATTGCCGAATATGGATCAGAGTATAATACTCATCGATTAATTATGAAATTCAATAATATACATGGCACTATTACGGTTGGGTGTATCACCGTTACACCACCAACGCTTTTAAAATCTCTAAGAGGTCCGCTGTGATAAAGCATAAAATCAGTGTATCATCAGAATTTTATTTGAACGTTTGGGAATTTCACAATATTTCTGTTGCTCATACATGAATAACTGTTAAAAGTTTTTTCAGCAAAAGCGCAAAAAGTACACGGGACATACTTTCATCGTCCCTTGCGGACTCTTAAATTTGAAAGAAAATTCCACGACACACATAACAAGAATCACCAGCAGTAATTGTTGCTTTTCAATTGGCTATGGTCATATAATTTGAGGCGGTAGGCATTCTGCTGACAAAAGAGGAACTATAACTGAATTTGAAAAAAACGCAAGATGAGCACACTTTTGTATCCTGTTGAGGAAAATCTCTTGATGCTGGCACCGGGAAATCTACAGGGGCAAGTTTGCATTAATTTCCAATTCCCATGATGTGATTCCTGTGACTGAAAAATTAGCTGGTAAGCTTCACGTAACCAAAGTATCGTCCATTTATCAACCAGGCAGTCACGGGTTAGATCCCCTCGTTACTTTGCAGCGCTTTTGCTTATAACAAATAATAAATAAGTGTGGGATAAGTCATAGATCCCTTTTTCGTTTTTTACGGCACATCAAATAAAAACCTATGATACTCATACTACTAACATTTTGCAAGTAGCTAAAATAAAAATTAACTCAAGTAGACGCTACGGTAGGAACGTCTTTACACATGGAGCCATGTAATGCTGTGATAGGAAGAGAAATGCGCTATTTAAACATACTGGGCCACTTGGGGGCACCAGTGTGACATGAAATGCACACTCGTTTTGAGTTTCCAAAAATATTGCTGTGAGACGGCGACCGCGGGGAAATGTCAGGCTGCCTATGGTCAAATTGTAAAGTAGAAACTACGCGTGCCAGTTGCCAGGGAAATATATTATATCAACACAGTGACAACATGGGTGAATCATATCGTACTCAGAACCAATCTTCCCGTTGTACAAATTTCAACTGCTGCACTACGATGAATTAATTGTCCTTATCAAACAGTGGCCTCCAAATTTCGACGACACAAAATAAAACGTCTTTGCATCTGCCTAATAAACAGAATTCTGAGTTTTAATTGATAATTCCACATCATGAGTCGCATTCCAATATATGCATGCATTTTTGGAAGTTCACAGTCTGTGCTTAACAGAAAAGACACTATTTAGCTAAATATCATTGGAATATATCAGTTTTGAAAGTGTATACCGGTATGACCATCCATTCCTTGATATCGAATGTCACCTTCATATAACTGAGACTAAGCAAACTACCTGAATGAATATTTGTTGTATATGCGGATGTTTGTTTCTGAGGATGAAATTTTGAGAGGTCAAACAGTTAGGCAGATTACTTGGGCGCTAGATCTTTGACAATGAACTAATTAACCCCTGGAAACTTCACCCTTATACGGTGTCAACCGCATCATTTTTACCAGTGTGTGGTGTATTTGACATGACTACACGTTAAACGCATAATCGGTGCGCGATTAGCAGATTTCAGCGATAACTATATCACGAAATACAGACATGTGTCCCATCACTTGATTAAAACACTTCAGGTTCACCAAAAACATCTCGACCTTTCCAGGAATGGGTTTGTAACTACCTATCTATCAATGAGGTGTTTGATGAAGTCCCACGGGATGGAAATGCTCACTTCAATGATGTACATGTGTACATAATTCAGCATTTTTATATCGGTAATCAGGCGAAAACCTTAAGAACAAAGTTGGGTGTTCGTATGGGAACATTCCTTAAAATGTCGATCCGGAGCTAGGGTGTTGAGATTTAGAAGCCATGCGAAATTGCCAATGCGTCAACCAAATCATTTCACTCGTTCAAAACCAAGAAGAGACATTAGGGTTTCATTCATTCCATGTACCATTTCAATAGTATTTACTGTGTACTTAACAGATGCACGAGAGCAATTTTTGAAACTATGTCATATTTAACATGCATGCTTGAACCTGCGGAATATTCTGGGTGTTATATTTATACAGGACCATCAAAGTTGGCCATACATTTTCCGAGCTATAACAGGCCATAGTCACATTTAATTTTTACACATTACGTCTTAACGTTTCAAGGTTTGGTCTATTTCAATAGAAAAACATATGCTAAGCATTAAGCGCTGGTCCTGCTCCGGAAACAGTACTACAATTTCTCCGGTACAATGTTTGAAAGGCCCTGTTATGTGATGCAGTGGATAGGGGTGTGCTGACCGCACACATTCTATTTCTACACTCGCTCAAATCAGTTACCCACTTATAATTAATCTACCATGACCAAACCGTTCACAAATCTCACACATCCCGCCGAAGAAAATTGCAAGATCTATGAAGGTACAGCCAAGCACACGAGATGATTTAATATCGGTTTTGTTTGGCAATAGTATCGATGCAGTGATGCAAGAGCAGCACTGACTATGCGATTAATCCACAGTCTCATGAACATAGTCAAATCATCAGGCCTCATTTTGGCAGGCGAAAGTTGCGACCTCGCTTGTTCTGGTAGTTGATGTTCTATTCCTTGTTGGCAAATCCTGCAGAGTTCCCCGATTGACCGATTCCACTGAACAAAATGGTGAAGAGCAAAATGAGTTCAATAATTACCCATTCAATTTCTCATTAAACCTGACAAATGCTTCAGGGTCATCGAAAATCATAAACTGCGTCCTCTTAAAGGCCTACGTTGCTGAAAGAGCGCAGCCCCTCACCAAACTCCGCCGAATATCCTGGCGATCAAAGGCATGAAAAGCGGACTTCATGCGTGGGGCATATGAGTGGGCGCTTCTGTTCAAGAAGTTGTCTAACGGCAAACATGTGGTCGATCGGTCCCTGGACAGAGCGGAGCCCAGCGTATTCCTCGCTACATGGTCTCTCCAGGTAGTCAAACAACCAGCGTAAAATAACCTCAGTGAGCGCCCAATGAAGAAGTGCGCTCTGAACTTGAAAATCTTCTTAATATGTCCTCACCGGGTGTTTGCAGGGTCAGCGGTGAAAAATCTGTTGGTCGAGCCTTGTCAAAAATGGCTTAAGTGATAATTATGTATTCACGGAAGCAACGATACCCCAGGAGATAGGGGTCAAGCACCGCGAGACGCGCATCGTAGTCCACGGATTTAGGGTCAGCAATCATTTTTTAGCAGGTTGCTTGACACACTAAATTAGCGTTACGTCTTCCGTGCGTCCTCGATAGACAACTTTGTTGGCATATTCAAGAAGCGGTCTGACGCAGGCCAAGTAATACGGAAGGTGTGCTCAATCATCCTTAGAACGTTGAATGCTTTTTGGGCCAATTTGTAAAAGTGCAGTGAAAGGGACGGATCCAGGAACCCAAGTCCACTTTCGCATTATTCTCGTGATGTCTTCTGGTCCTTGCTCAAAATGCATGACTGAGACATTAGTTGAGTCTCCTCCAAGTGACACATGAACGCTCTTTTCGTTTAGGTGAAGGTGCCAGGGGGGAGCTGCTAGTCCAACGACCACTTGCTGGAAGCGTCTGCATCTATTTAGAGGGCATCGCCATTTGAAGCCCAGAATTTTGAGTCATTCGCAAAAAGTAGACGTAACTTGCAAGAATATCTTGAAGGTCCATTACGTTATCAGAAACAGCAGTGATCCCAGAAAAGGGCCTTGAAAAACTCCAAAAAGGAAGAGTCGGTCGAGCCTACTGTCTGCTACACTTTGATCAAGTGTAGGATTTTCCCTTAAATCTCGTAACACTCGTGTTTGTCCCGCAGTGGGACTTGTGGGACTCGATCAAGTGCTTTTGAAAAATATGGTGTCTGATATGAGTCCCTCGTCCTTCGCTTGCCTTAGGCCGTCCAAAAAATACCAGCATGTTCGTCACGCAAGAGCAGTTTGGAATAAATCCGTGTTGGACTGGAGATATTGAGTTGCTGAAAGAAACGTGATCTAAGATGGCTTGCTTCAAAATGCGTTCCACCACCTTGCACGGCATGCTAGTCAGGCTGCCTAAGAATGCCAGGTTATTGTCGGTCGCCATTTTCGTAGGCTGGTGTGACAGTCGCTTCATTCCAATGGAGAGAAGGTGACTTTGCCAAGCGACTGACGACAACCAGGTAGAAATGTTTGGCCACTGTAAGTAACCTTTTTTTACTGGATTCTTGAATAGAGTTTTTACGCCCCCAAAGAGCCGAATGGGTTGATTCTGTACAGGATTTTACGGATGTTTTCCGCCGTAAAGACCAAGTTGGTTAATGAGCATCCGTAGTTACGTCTTAACAAGATGGATGTAAGGAGAAGGCTGGGCCTAAATATAGACCTACACAGTGTCTCCTGTAAATCCCATATACCATTGCTTGGTCACTGGTGGATTTTCCGTTCCTTACCATCAAGGAAAACTAGGATGGCTTGTTTCTGCGGCGACGTTTCATGTATTTGATCGGAACATTTATGCTTTTCCGAGCGAGATCCAGAATGGTTTCTTGTTGCCCTATGTTCCATTGGTGGATTTCGGATTAACAGCGGTTCCGCATTTGCAAATGCCAGCTCTCCTCTGTGTATCATGCAGTCTACTTTTTTTTAAAGAAATGAGACCTGTTTTCTGGAGGAGGTCGAATTCTTCTAGGTAGATTGCGGCTCATTCGAGTGCATGCTCGTTTTTTGAACGCAAGCTGGTCCCAGTTTGACTTGCTCAAGCAACATGCGTATTCCTGAAATGTCTGCACGGCAGAAGTTTCTGCTAGCGCAATAGCAGATGAAATCAAACATCAGCACACAGCGGTCGCTACATCTTAGTGGAGCGTTAATTATCAATTGATCAAAAAAGTGTTTTTCATTGGTAATGAATAAATCAAGGAAGGATGGTTGTCGGGATGCGCAGTATATCAAATGCCTAACGAAATATTGGGTCCAAGAACTCTGTCCAAGCGCAGAATTCGGTCAACTTCGCCGCAAAACACACTTGATTCGACGATGGAGCTCCATCCCAGGAGGCTTAGAGCGTTGAGATCACCTACCTGCATGAGGTGAGTGACGCGTTAGCTGAATTTTAGTTGCTCGGTTGTTTGCATGGGAAGTTGGTCATCTACCAGAGGAATCGTTCGGCAACGGTAAACCACACCAAAAGGGAGAGAATCGGATCAGCACATTTGAACCTGAATCCACAGTGAATCGCAAAAAGGTACAAGGGTGGTATCAGAAAAAAAACGGAAAGGGTGGGGCTGAATTTGAGCACAAATCAACCCCAATAGCCTTTGCTCGTCTGGGATCGGCTCGAAAAACAGAGTAGACGTCTATCAAAATCTCCGCATCAGAGATGTCTGTCGTAAACCAGGCCTCTGAGTGCAATTATAGACGACCGTTTAACTCAAGATGGCTGTTTAGTGTTGTAACGTTCGTTGAAAACCCCGAGACAGTTTATGAAAAGCATTTCATTACTGTCTCTTCTGCCTCCGACGGTGAGGAGCCGAGATTCATGTGACCAGATAAGTTAGCTGACTTAAAAAATTTGCGTTTGTTTTGTGCCCAAGGGTCCTAAGGTGCCTGTGATGCACAATTGTCCGCTTCATGTCTTGGCGGTATCGAGGGCTGCTTTTCATCTGAGAGGGTTTATTCGCCCCCCGCCAGTGGGCCATTTACCTATGAAAAAGTTTTTTCTCGTCGAGCGTTTTACATGTAGTTCTTTCAGTACCAACTTTTGGTCGACCAGATTTGCCGATGCTTAGGAATTTGGGAAAAAACGTGTTTGTTTGGTTTCTGGGGCACCTTGGCGCGGTTTTGTCGAAAAATTGTCTAAGTGTGCCACGAGCGCTGGGTACTGAACGCTGTACTGAACAAATTTTAACGGCGGTACAATTCTTTGGAGACTGAGCCTTTTCCTCTATTATCTGTGGGAATGAGCATGAAATTTCGGGCGACTTTTACTATAGAGGGAAAATAATCGCAAACTGTGCAGTGCACTATCTTTAAGAGCGACGTGTGTATTGCTAAACAATGTTTAGTAACAACTACATATAGTGCTTGCCATTGGACATTCAACTAATGCAAACATGAGGTAGAGTAGGTTTTTGTCAGTGTTTTGCTTGTGGATGCCAAAAATAGCCACTGAAAAACCTACAAAGAATAAAAAAGATGTGATTGAAAATGGAACAGACTGAGTGTTATTAGTGAAGGCCATAATCAGCAGGCCGGAGTTTTATTTCGCCTGTCCAGCGCACAATTGTACTGTGAACCGGCGAGGGAAAACCCTTCTGTTGGAAGATCGATTATATGTCTCAGGAACGGATGTTTCTTCTGCGAAGTAATTATTATTTTTAAAAAATTTAGGCACCATATTTGGTAACTCTACACCTGTATAGTGCATAAATATGTGTGGACGATGCCACCATCGACGCATTGACGGTTGACAACAAAAAATTCCAATGGCGAGTGAATTTAACTGGGCACCACCTAAGAGTAACATAATTGTGCTCCTGGCCATAAGACTGAACTTTACGGCGAAAAACTCCGTAAAATTTATTATTTTCAAAAGTGAACATATTATGGGCGTTTGACACAAAGTCACATTTGTTTAGTTAGATAAACACAGCGCTCATTCATTTATGCAAGCCACTGTCATTTTCATTCTGCTTTTACTCTTCGACAAAGCCGATGCTCGATGCTTAAGTAGAATGTTCATTTATTCTTATTTATATCCAAGTTTTTAGGTAGGCTTCTTTAATACCATTCATCTGACAGAATGTTATTTCGTTCTTTATTACGCTTCAGAGTTTAAGCAGTTATTCACGTGGATACTGCATTTCAATTTTAAGACCTGATGCACTATAACTTTTTAATGTTGTTTTTACACTGCTCTACCCAATTATTTCCTAGACGGGATATGGTACACCTTTATCCACCCAGCCATAGTGACCCTATCGGTTGCAGCATGATATCAGTGATGAAGTTTTGAAGTATCTCATTCCAAACCTGAACAGAAATTTCATGAATTTCTGTGCTGAATTATCTGTTTATTTTTGCACCACCAAAAACAGCTTCTTGGCTATCGTAAGGTCCGCAGATCGGATTTCGAGTCAAGGGGCAACCTAAGGGGAATAACCCGTAATTATACTTTTGTCAACGTGCATAGAATACTTCGGTTGAATTTGCTGAAAATGAAAAACAGAAACAAGCGGTTCTGGCAATGATTGTGCTTAAAGATTCCACCGCAAACCTCGTCTGAGTATTCATATCTCAAAACGCCAGTCAGCATGAGGCCATTTGAGTGAACATTAGTATTTTCATACCAACCGAGAGTTAGACACGCAACCGCTTGTGGTAGAATATTTAGGAGTTCATTGAGGGGCCCACAATTAGGGGCTCAAAACTCTCAGCGGTTCGTGAGAGGTATACTGTGGCTGCATAATGTCCCTAGGATTTCCAGCGTGCATTTATTTCACTGACTGGACGAAATCCTAGGTGATTTGACCAAATATCTCTAAACTATTGTTTACGTCAGCTGTCGTTTAGTCAGTGAGCACAATCATCCATCAGAAGCTGCTCTTGCTACAAGTGGCCCGGTAAACAATGAGAGTAAAGACCCGTCGGACACTGGCTTGTTGTTCGTTATATCACAAATCTAATAAGCGCAAAAGGAAATGGGCTTGCGAGCATGAATCACTATACATGGAATAAACCAATTTGGTAAACTATGCTGTTACGTTTTGACCGGCCAAATATTTTTCACGCATAATCTGATTTGCAATGTGTTTTGCGTATATTGTTCTTTGTTCACTCAGGAGGAATCGATTGACCAGAATTAGAACTCAGAACGTTTATTACACCATAAGACAATTTTATTCTCGGAACAATTAGTGGAATATAAATTAACGAGCCAATGAAGAATGTTAGTGCCCCGAAACAGAAATCTTGATAAAACACACGACCTCATTCGCCTTCCTAACATTGGTCCCTAATCATTTGTGTTGCAACGTGGGATCACTTTCCTCATGTGTTTCACATATTTTTCGTTACCGGTTTAAGGAAAATTCTCCTTAAATTCACTCAGCGTTTGAATTTCAGGGTGAATTTTGTTTGTTCACTTCAGACAATAATCATTTGTGTTGCAACGTGGGATCGCTTTCCTCATGTGTCTCACATATTTTTCGTTACCGGTTTCAGGAAAATTCTCTTGAAATTCACTCAGCGTTTGAATTTAAGGGTGAATTTTGTTTGTTCACTTCAGACATGCTAATCTGAATAACCATAAACGGGTTCATAATTCCCCAATAAACCAGTAACTGAGCCACCAGGTGCTCAGATGTTCTCCTCACCTGTAAGCATTCGACAAAATTATAGTTTGGACTGGTTCCTGCTCCATCCAGACTTGTGTTTGCGCTAGCTGTGAGCAACAAGAAAAAAGACCAGGTGAGCATAAATCCTTCATGTCTATTAGGTGAAAGTACAGATTTCCAGCGTAGGTATTTTGCACTTTTTACACAATTTGCACGGTAAATTGAAAGCACAAAAACATTCGGCCTTGGCTGTCCAATAGTTCCCACTGCACAAGCATGGGCCCCTGAAAGACGATATTGGGCATCTGACTTTACAAATTTGGACAACCAAGCTAATGACGAGCAAACCTGAAGGACACAAACAATAATAAATTCATTTCACGTACAAAACGAACATTCAGATTCAAGTTTCTCACATTTCAGACAAATTTTTGTTTTTTTTTTAATGTACAGAAATGTTCCCGGATATCTCATGTGTGCAAGCGATGTGAATGGAGTGTACGACAACACAAATACATTTGTAATTCAAGCAATGACGAATAATTTTTCAACCGATTCGTATACGCCAGAATTATTTCGTGCGGGTTCTGGAGCTAGTTTCTCTACTGTCTACAATTTTCCAATTCGGTGTTTGCATCCTTTAGAACATTGTAGCCCTTACTCCTAGAAAATTTTATCCGCAAACGTATCCTATGCGCTTCATTCTTCTTTACTACACGAGGATAATAAAAAAGTTACCGCTTTTGGGGTTGTGTTCATAAATTTACCGACATCAAATATGCAAACACGTGAAACAGATTGGTTCTAAGTAACCCATTGCAACTTACCCGTCGAACGCCAGCGGGCACAACGGCGCTGAAGAAATAGTTGTAGGTCTCCCCTGCTCGGAGAACACAAGATGGATTTATGCGTCCACATACACCGTTCTTTGGCAAGGATACGGGCACACGCTGGTTTGCGAAAGTACCCAGCAACGTAGAACCTCTAACGTCGACGGCTGTGACTGTGGCAGGGAGATTTATTTGAGGAAAGCAAGATTTACATGAGCCTACTATACACACAATGAAACAGGTAGATAGGATTCCTTGTCAAATTACTGCTTTGAATAGGATGCGTGCGCTGTAAGGAAGTACTACTGCACACAGCAAATAACCTCATAGCGTGCGTGAGCTGTTTCAACCATTCTGATTTACGTTTTAAAGCTTCCTTGACCTCAAATCCATCAAACAATATATTGATATACAACAGTTTCATGTTGGTCTCTACAAACCTTTTGGCATGTGCTGCACCGAATCGGGCGTCACAAAAAAAATTAGTCACCTCAAACCCTATATACATTGGGATGCATAAAACATTTGCATGCGGTTAATGTTCTCTAAAAAGAGCAAAATATCAGGCAATATTATTCTACTCACGAGCTCTGAACGAAATACGAATGGAGGCAACTGAATTCCTAGTCAAAACGCATGGATCGTCGTTGCAGGGAGAAACTTCAACTGAGAGTATTGCAGCACCAACCGAACCTGTATATCAGGAAAATAAAAAATAATGGCAACCTGTACATTAAAGTATGTGGGGTGCCGAATTTCTTCATTTTTCAGGTGATAGTGTGACCCAGGGTACGATCAAAACAGGCTAGAAGAGGTAGTTTTCCTGCAAGTATTTAAGTGTCGAAAATTCCCCAAACTAATTAGCTTTCATGAGGCGACGCTCCTTTGTTTCAATCACTTTCAACCGTGTCTTTTTGCATTGCGCATTCCCTGGATTGCGCATTCCTTTTACAATAGTCGTTTGGATGTAAGTCACTCGATAAAATACTGCGTCTGGTATGTTCAGGCGATTGCACACTGGCCTGCCGCAGCAAATAACCTGTATTTGAGAAACGCTGATGGGTGTTACCATTCGGCACAAGTGCACCAAACAGATGATTCTGCTCACTGGGGCAAACTATAGTTAATCAGATTTTGCTATATTGGGGGGGGGGCCGGAATTAAATCACCAGATCACAATTGGACTGCAAGCAAAAAAACCTGCAAATAATTGCGTGTCTCCAATATTTACACTTTTTTCTGAGATCAGATGGAAACAAAAAGAATACATTTTACCAAATTGGCTACTATATTTTATAGGTTTTCTATACAAACCAAAAGATGCTGCAGTGATATGCATGCGTACTGGCACTGATAAAATTGATAGCAAGTGGTATTTTCTATGAAAGCTTACCACAATCTCTGAAACTAACGGCATTGGTTTTCTGTAGTGCGCAGATAATCAAAAAGTTTGTTAACTGAACCATACAAAGTGTAAACCGTGACATTGTTTGCCAGAACACGTTTGCCGTAAACATGAATGAAGCTTATATTGCGTTGGATAACAACCGTGATTGCCAGATAACATCTTATTTGCATAGCGAGGTTCAAACCGTGAAACACAATAAAAGTTTATTCTGCGTAACGACAAACTTTGTTCTCACGCGCGAGTAGCACACGTTTTCCAAGGAAAATACATTGCACTTGTTTTGTGTATCTAAAACATTCAGAGAGTTCCACATTCATTCCACGTGCCTTGCTTATGAACGAGGGGAAGGTTTTATTTCGAAAGGATAGATAATTACTAACAGTCTCCTAGGCTCATTTCACTTTGCCACCGCGTGATGAATGAAAATAGTTGAGGGTTTGTTCCTGATTACTTCCGGATAATTAAAAATCAAGGCCGCAATCGTCTTGTAGGAATTCGTTCCCACATCAGCTGGAAAAAGCCGCTTCATAAAGGCATGTCCAGTGAACCATATTTTTTGTAACACAGTATAAACAAAAATCGGTCATGTGGCATTTTAGAGCTTTAGTTGGCAGAGTTAAAAGGCGTCAGTCAAAAATGCGCCCATCAGGTCATGCCTGTACGATTCGCATATTATTGCCCAGTTCAGAGGCTAGCCGAAATCGTGTAATCTAAGCATTAGCCATGTGCACTGTGTTACTGCCATATGATGAGCCCGGTGTCCTACACCTTAGTTCACCGCGTTGTCTGCTTTGTGCTTTGTACCTCATTCCTGATACATTCAGTACCGCCCTCCTTATCTCCTGCCCTGTCTACTCCTCAGTACTGCTCCTAAGTCAGCTTTCCAAACTAACGTTAAACTTTTAGTATTACCGTAGAATATCGATTCGGTGTATTTTCGCTGGTGTATCAGAAGCACTCGCTTACCTGTAATTGAATTGCTGCTGAACTTACGGCTTTTTTCGTTCTGGGGAGCTCAAACTGTTTGCTGGCAACAATGACATAAATATTTGTGCTCAATAAAAGCAAAGAAATCGGATGCGATGAAACCCTTTATTATTAAATTCGGCAATTAGGAAATAATGTTCTATCTACATACACATTTAAACCTGCAACGGTGCCCATACTTAAAGTGGGCAAATTTAAATTGACATGTTCTTGATGGTGACTGTATACTTTTGCGGGGGCAGTAACGTTAGCTATGTGAAGCTTTTGGTGCACTTTTGCTAGCGATGGTTGGTGTAACTCTAGAGTTAGCCCAAGTTTTACTATTGGACACATGATATCCACGGCGTTCTCTATCCACTTATCGGATGGCCTTTAGAGTCATCTGTTGTACGTTGTTGTCCTAAATAACGATCCTAAAAGCCGACACTGTACACAACCCGAGGAAAAACGCTGATCCCGATGGCTTGCTGTGCACGCGAACTAAGAAATCCCTCCTCAGTCCCTCAGAATTTTCACCATTTGCCTTATTTTGTCTGCTACTTATCGTGCTTGATTTTTATCGGTTTTTGTGTAAAGGCCGCGCGACTGATATTGTAGAAGAATTAAGTTTTCACAAGCCTGCTATATTTCCTTGTACCACTGGCAACATTCAAACGGACGCTTCAGCTTTATTCACAACGCAACGATCGTTTGCAACATCCACCAGCAAAACAGAATAAGCATATCCAAATTGTGGAGAAATGATACCACCTTAATTCCTCATAACAAACCCCCTGCTGCTTCCAATCCGGTGCTTCCAACAGCTGCTTCCAAATAATTGCCGCGATGACATTTTGCGGATGTAATTTTTGAGAATTGTCATCTCTCCGATTTGTGCACATAATCTTGCTCCTGCCTTTTGTGTGAGATCAAACCGTAGATGTGAGTCTTGCGAAGATTAAAAATGCGTCAAGCTGACCAACCGCAATAATTCAAGATCACGCAAGAGTCTGTGATACAAGCATGTGATCGCAAATGCATTATTAGGTCATCGAAAACAGAGAGTAGCATGAGGGCCCTTTCCAATTACATAGCGTTGGGCATGCTGTGAAACATACAGGTTCTGTTGAAGTTCGCGAGCTGTAAGTGCTATGCCCAAGGGATAAGTGGTCACCAATCAAATTAATTACAAATTAAACCACTGTGAATAGGATCCTATAGACATAGCAATGTTTTCCACATGGATGATCCACATAATTGCGGTCCCAAAACCAACCGAAAAAAGACTGGAAATTTACAAATATAGTAAATCGGTCCATACGCAGAATTTCGCTAGTCCACAAAATTAAAACAAATATGTGCCACTCTTGCTGAATGCACTACACAAATACCTCTGAATCTCCTCAGGAAAGAAATGCCACATATCGTCTTCGTTATTGTTGTGATGAGTTAGGTAACGTTTTTCGGAGAGTCACCAGACGCTTTCTTATCTTTGTCTATGTCGATGTAGTCAAGGTGAAAATATGGGGTGGTTTACAAATTATTAAGGGTAATTGCAACAGATTAAATCGAACCTAAAATAGTGCAATGACATGTTACAAAACCCGGAAAATACCGGACAGTGGGATGTGCCGGTGTATTCGGACTAATTTGTTTTGGTTCGTGCAGAGAAATTTGTCTTTGTAGCTGCGATCCATGAAAAAATATCCATTGTCCCGAAAAAACCTTTTGGGATTTGATAGCCGACTTCCCATGAAAGATTTTTGGGGACAATAATGTGAAATACTTGTGCCCATCACGCGTTAAGTTGTCCGTACTCTGTCCAAAATTTGTCGTAGTTTTGGATTTAAAGGATCTTCAAAATGAAACAAATCATCAAATGGGCCATTCAGGAAATGATAGTGTATACGTTATTACCGAAGTGCTGTGAAATCATGCATTAAATAGTGTTTCGCTGTCCACGAGTGTGCCACTGTTTTATTGCTGTTTTTAGCTAAATCTCAAAGGATCACGAAATTGGATCTGACTAGTCACGCTTTGTACCACTCAAAAGTTATTTCACCAAACCCTCGAAGTTCGTAGGTCAAAATTTATCAATGGCGTCCGTATATTTAGGTGATATCAATCAAAACTGTTCAGTGCGCTGTTGGTTGGGTCTCCTCGATGGATGTCTCCTCGAATGGCGACGAAACGTTTGCAAATCAATTGCCAAGCTCGGCGAACAGATCAACAGCCACCTGATCAATTACCAACCAATACACCCGAGCTACCAATATTCCAAAACACTACTAAGAAGTACTTGTGTCGCTCACCGTTGTTCAGTATTAATGGTGAAACAGCAGCTACCAACATACCATTTTTTTCATTTTCCAGCCTACCAGTTTCGGATTGGTCAACTGATCGCTTGCACAGATATGATACCATGTAGTCACATCTTTATCTATTGGAAATCGTTGTACTTTTTCGACGAATTTATGCAAAATATCAACGCATTTAGATACAATCCTGTTTAACCCGTGAAACAAAAGACAATGCGATGGTTAAGGCGCCCCGCTATCACACACAAAATCCGGCGACTGCTTGTGTTAATCTTAGTGAAACGGGAGGTATCTCACCCTTGTCACTTTATTCACAAGCCGTAACAGGGTTTTTCACCAAATGGATGCTACAGCTAAAGGAACGATATGTATTAAATAGTAATGTTTTGATCACCGCAAAATGAGTATTATGTCAATGGAGGATCAAATGAAGAACCTACCCACATTGTGGAAAACGCATATATTTAATGTCTAATTTAATTCCGAAATTTATTTCTGCACTGGCGATTAGGAGCGTTTGTTTCCGTCTGTAAAGTGAAACCCCACGTACGAAGCGCGGTCTCCATCGAGCAAATGGTAGAAGGAAATCGCCGCCAGTATGTATGCCTATCCACAATAATTTAGGCACCTACTTTGTTGCAAAGTGAGGCACAATTTGAAGGTATTTTTGAGACCAATTTCGCGAAACCCTCTTCGTTTGTCTGGTGGGTTCAAATTATTTTTGCGCGCCTGAATACTTGTTTCAGCACCATTGGGCAACTGGTCAGATAAGCTTCCCTTTACATTCTTCAGGGATGTCGAGAAATTTGTTTGCTCAGCCTTAGGCAGGTCGTTCCGGAGCATTAGGAGAATGCAATTTGCTCCCGGGACATTGAAATAGTATTTTCAACCATTTTTGAAAGAACAATTGTGGCTGAAAGTGCAAAACAAAACAACCTGGAGTAAAGCGGATATGTTCACAGTGGGTGCCATGGGTTTCTTACGCCTTTCTAAATCGATTATTTATTATCCTCTGCAATTTTGTTGGAAGCCTATATGACATATATATGGTACAGGCCACTCCATTTGTGTTCATACTTACACTTGCTGACATGAGTTGTGAGATAAATTTACTATTTCCATGTGGTTGGTTACTGAGGTTGGGTGTAGATAGAACACAAACCAGTCTGGCTTGAAATGTCTTATTTTGATATGGTATACAGGTATGTCGTTTCATTTCTATCTTAGGGGTGCTCACGATCTCCCGATCGTTTATTATGGACATACGTTTTCTTGGATTCAGGCCACCAACTTTATCTTTTCCTTCATTTATTTTACAACCACGCTGTACCGTCACTACTGAATAGCACTGGCATGCGTTATTAGTTTATTGTCGTTGAGCATATCGGTTTCGGCCCAGTTTGCCTGATGTTTGAATAGCATACGACCCGATCGTGTCATTCTTCAGCAACTTTTCCATGATGCTTTGTTCCCTATTAATGTTTGATTGCGCACTTACCGTTGGATATAAAATCACCTCCTTGTCAATCAGGTCAACTCTGTGTAGGCAGATCGGTGAGATGTGAAAGACATTTGCAGTTACAAAAACCTGGTTGTGAGCAGATCATGTTATTTTCATGTGCGCCCGATTAGGCAATGAACTCGGCCTGAATTGGTGAGCGTCGAGTAGTAGGTGGTCAAGATGGTCGTAAGCTTTCGGTTGACCCAAATATTACTTTGTGGGCTGGCGGCAAGCGTAACTAGCAGGCCAAAATAAACGGCTGGTTACGTGATAAAACAAAAAGCTCTATAAAAATGCATCCTATGAGAGAAAAATAATCCGATTGTATGATGTACCCACATACTTTCAAATATACACCAGGGGGCAACGGGACGCTCTGTTCACCGGTTTGCTTATCATGGATCCAGTATAATAACTTGGGCGAAACGATTTAATTGTGTTTTTCTTCTGAAAATTCAGCGCTAATTTGTGTCACCTGTGCGCCAAACACTTTGGAGTAGAGCAGGTTTTGTGTGGTCCTACACAAATTGTGCACCTCACACAAAACTGAGTAGCAACGTCTCCGGTCGCCATTACCATTTTTGAACAAAATCATTAGAGTTATTTGCAGTTCTTTTGTTTGTTTCTACCGTGTGTTCCACCTTCATCGATGCATCACCCAAAACTGTACAACAGTTGATGAAATTTATTAGCATTGGTACTTCAGTTGTTGGATTACCGAAAAGCCGAATAAAAAGCGACTATTCTATGAAGTGGTTAGCATCCAAGTGACCGTAAGTCAGTTTTCAAAAGGTAGCACACTCTTTTATCACGGTACGCATTATGGGATAAAATCCACAAATCTAAGAACTAACCGGGACCTTGGTGAGTGTGTTATCGATCTGTGGTTGCCATGATTAAAGCTTAAGAAAGACAGTGCAACTTCTGCCGTAGTCCCCTGCGACCGCTATTTTTTGCGGGAGAATGCGTGTTAGTCGTTTTGTAAGGTGAATCGATAAAACCAGTGCTGGAATAAATCATTGAAGATTAAGTACTCAAGGGTTTGTTATAAACGATTTGAGTGTCGAACGCCTCGTGCTGTTCTTCTCGTAGTGCATTATGTTGACGTAGTCTACAGACGTAGTCTACAAGAGCAGTCTCCAAAAACAAATGGTGCTTGGGTGGTTTAGTACACCGGTGTATAAATTGTGCATCCTTGGGACTCAAAAAAAACGCGGGCTAGTCTTCCAGTATTCCGCGTTGTGTACGCACCTTTGTAAACATTTCAGTTTCACCTGCTATTTACTACAGGTCTACTGGGGCTTGCAGTAATTTGTGCGAAGATTTAGACAGGAAACTCTACCACTGAGTTTTTACCCGTTTTATGTAATTATTTGTGTTCGCGTAATACAACCTTTTATTAAGAAAAATTCAAGGTTCTGCAATTCTTGGCGTGCAATTTTGCGCCTCATAAAAATGAAGTTGCCAGAACGCGCCAACTATTCCACATCCTGAATGTGTTGAACCAGAGTCCGCTCGCTATTAATTGATACTATATCAGATCCGCCGCGGTTTAACTTTTTTTCAAGAAAAAATTTGTTTACATCACAGAGATGAAGCATTATGCAGCCTGCGTTTATCAAATTTAGTTGTACAACGTCATAATCAAAATACCAAGATGAAATTCAACTAAGACTCGTTTATATCAGATCAGAGTGCATGTGAGTATTTCCACCATTCAAAGAAGCCTGACAATACATTTGTCCTCTATGATTCTTCTAACCCTAAACAAACTAGCAAGGGACTATTGGTCGAACGAGACGATTTTTTGGATGATCAGGGGTGCAGTTAGTTAAAAGATGCAAGCGAACTCATGAATGTGAAGGAACTGTTGGTGGCATTCCAGTCAACCATGTATTTTTGGTTACAACCAGTTTGCGGTGATCCCATGCTGGAATGGATACTTCCGCGCGTTTGGTGCTCATGCACTTAAACACATCTAATCTATGTAAGATGCTATGGCCATTTAAATTTTACACTGTAGTGATAAAACTCGTTGGCGCTGCGAATGGCTGCCACATTTTAAACTTTCTGCAGCTACATTCCTGAAAGGCTCGTAAGTGTAAGATCTATTGCAGATAAATGGATGAAACAAAATTTGGTTAACATATGGTGGAGCGAATATTGGGCAAAACATTACCGAAAAATTTTTCAGATATCCAGGGAAGGCGCAATATGCATGTGTGTAAGATGACAATTTTCGTCTGCTTCTTAAGTCGGAACTCTCGAAGGACCAAGTATCGCTGGGAACGGGGAGAAAAATTTGGCAATTGACTCTGTGGTTAACGAACGCCGCGCAAGAGGCGCACGATAGGAGACTAATCCGCATTCATTCATTCATTCTCATTTAGTAACTTCGATCCGTGAAGTTGTGTTAAATGACCACCAAATTTTGTGCAACAAAGATGCACGCCTCTAGGTAAATAACTTACCGCTGTTTAATACAATTTTGGTTTCTAGGTCCCTAATTTAGAATAGACAACTCCAAGCTATCAAAATGGGAATGAAATCATTTATCAGGAGCTATAGCAATTCTTGCCAGACGTTTTATTACGCTGGCAATGATGTGGAATGTAGGTATCTCGGGTACGCTGCTCTCACCCACTCAACCCTGCACTGGAGATGTCACCTGGATTGGTGATGAAATGGTGACTCTCAGTTTCTTTCATCAAAATACTTGGCTAGCATTCACATATATCCCGGAATAATGTGGGTCGCTGAACCAGCAAAATATCTTATTCAAATATGACAAACGAAAAGACGAATATACGCAGTCATCGCGAATTTGATTAAAGTTATTTAAGAGGCCCAGGTACTCGATCAGGCCTCACACGTTCAAGAATGACTGCCAAATTTAGCCTTTGATAATAATAAGGCTTCTTCCGGGGAATGATATATTTAAATGGACAGAAATATCCAATCTTGTTCAGAGAGGAAGAATTTATTACTTGACCTTCGTTGCTAAGGTCGCTTTTAATCTAAATGTTCCGTTTTGAGGGCGCCTCAACGTTTGGTCCATGTGTCACCCCGAAAGTAATTGCCTCAGTGTTTTCATCAGGGTCGAAATTCATCGAAACCAAGCAAAGCTGTCTCCTGAAGGGACACTCCAAACAAGCTTCACGCAAAGTGTAATCCCCCACGCACTTTCGTCAAGCTTCGAAACTAAAAGCGACGTGTCAGTGTTGGTGTTCAAATAGAATCCACGGTTGAATCGAGAATATCTGGCGACGATGCGGAGGCAGGTTAGCCAAACTTAACGAATGCTTCTTTTAAACGACTCGCCAACCCTCTGATGCACATTACTGGTTAGCCTTTGCGTTCGTGCTAGAGTTGCAGTCAACCACCTGGTATGTATACTACCAACAAGAATATTGCTTTGATTCGCATTCACTCAGGTTTTCATGTCTTTTGCGTAAGTTGGTCTACATCAACCGATTTCGCTAAAAGACGATCTTTGGTCACCGTCGTGTGCGTTATATGTAGGACATGGGACACAGAGCAAAATTTACTGACAGGTTGTTTCAACAGGCAATGAGTGTGAAGATTCCGTAGCGTTTCCGTGAACAAGATTAACATTTTATAGTTCAGACCATTGTCTTCATGTTACCTAGTGCAGGGCACATCAATAGAGGTATGGGTGGATCAAATCGAGCTACTTTATTGTTCGCATTTTGATGTATTTTTCTAAGCCTCTCACTGGATGTCCTTGAATGCTGAATTGCTCTGAATTATGTGGTGCGTGAGGTATTTCCAAATGTGAACTGATTTAATTGTACTCAAATCCATGGAAGAAGACACGCGCATGATGGAATTTGAGGAATAAATGAAGAAGGTTTGTCAATTATTTTAATCATGTAGTTGAGCTTGAAAAACTCAAGTTGGCCTGCGCATTCAAAGGGATGTCGCTATATAAATTGAAGGGCCTATGGCTCAAATTGGACACTATGCATCTACCAGTCATTGTGCTATTTAGCGCGGCATTTTATGTACCGTGTCTCCCATACAGTATAAGCTACACGGACTGCGGTAGGTCTACTGGGATATTGCTTATATTCAAATAGTCACGGATGCACTTCAGTGGGATTACTCTTTATAATCTTCCCTTTAGCAATAACGTTTCTGGCTCTTAGACGCACATCTAAGATGGGTGTTAGCTGCAGTTCAAATTCGCCTTCTCCATTCTGCTTCTTTACAGGTTCAGTCGATATCACTGTGATATCAGTAAGCATTGAACCTTGCGACCGTGAACCTTGCACGCTCATCAGGGGAACAACTGTTTCCGTCGTAATCAGATTCATGGCGCGTAAGCACTTCGTCAAATTATACTACATCTATTATTCATTGTGTGTTTCCCAGTACCCGAGAGATGAACATCATTCGTGGGCCTGTTTTCTTTGCATGCCATCCACTTTAAAAATTTAATCTGCCTGTTTGTATACTTTCGATTTTGGTGCCCTTTTTGGCGTGAAGGAGATAGACCAAGTAGTGGTATCATAAAGACTGTCCGAAATATTTGCCTTTTTTCCGCTGTTTTGTGCTCCCACTCATCTGTCGGATAACATGCAAACATAGAGTTAACATTCCGAGTTCACGTTTTCTCTTTGTCCCGTCTCATTCTAATGGATGGTATATCTTATTCACTCTCGTTTATCTCAAAACAGTTGAAAGAATATATGCTGGAGGATCCACTATCCAAGGTGTATTTCCTGCTGGACCAATACGGGTACCCTTGCAGGTTAACGGTGTTTGCGCCCAATTGGTTCCACCATGTCCCATAGAAGTCGGGGAAGTGTACACCTACGAAGTCACAGACCGGGTGCCGGACACCCTTCCGCCGGTAAGTCCAAAAGGGTTTTATTATAACTAGCAGCACTTACGCTTGAACACCCACTGATATTTTATTACTACGGTCACATTTCGTCCTCAATTTTACGCTTCTTGATGAATTTACCTAGACCGCATGCTTGTGTCGCATGTGCACATTTGTAAAACAACACATTTTCAGAAGCGATATAGCCGTTCGGGCTTATCGGATAATAAAGAGAAGTCAGAAGCGTAAGGATTAAGATGAAATTACCAAGGTTATGGACTATTCAGTATTCTTAAGCCATTTCCTCAGTCTTTTTTACATTCATCGATTTCCTAGAAGCTTTTCACCTAGACACACCGCAAAGCAGCTCACTACATCAGTGTGCTTTTTGCAGAGACCGATTTCGATGCCGTTTTGAGATGTAACCAGTGTTTAAGCGAGCGTTAAACCCAATATTTATTTGTTCTTCAGTATTCGCCACCTGCTTATAATCCACGTTTTCTTGTAGGGCTTACTGACGATACGGTGGGAACTGCTGAATGACAATGGCACACCGTTTCTCTGCATTGAGTTTCCCGTGGTGGTTGCAGTTGCCGCAAAGTGACTCTGTCAAAACAAGAATTGATTTTCACATGTTTGCGTCATACAACCTCGGTGCAAATTTGTTCGGTTGCTTTGAGTAATTTAGGTTGGTGATATTTAGTATTGTAGACATTTGTGCACGTCAGAGCTTCTACCGTCAGAGGCTCATGCTCCATAAGGGTTGGTAATACAGCTTCCAAAATCATTGCAATGAACCAAATCTTGTCCAACCATTCCGGTTAACTAAAAATAAATATCTTGATATTTGGGCGATCAAAAATTTATTCATTCACATAAGGTCTTTAAATCATTACACATCTGCCCTATTTGTTCTATAATGTTTGAAAATTTCCTCCGGGAATAAAGTCTTAGCTTTCTCTCTAAATGCTACGACACGTTTACTCACGCAAACAGTGAACCAAAGCTTCTAAAATACCCTTAACAAAATGATAATGCTTTCCGGTTCGTCAGAAACGAAGTGGTTTGTTTCATTTTATGCACGTATTTGTTTCTATCTGGTGATTTTTAGTCTATTTTGCACTACTATGGACTGGACACCATGTCTCAATTTTTTTATATCGGCCTAAAGAGCATCAAGAATTGATAGATTATTGATTTGCACGATAAAAATATTTCACAGTTGTCATTCAAAGGCACACAACAAACCGTTTTATTCATACAATTTGGATATGCTGTTCATCCACTACATTTGACTTTGTAAGCGTTTTGTTCAGTAAAGTTTTTGAGGCCTCTTGCTGTACAAACTACTAAGCACAGAAATAGGCATCTTTTAGCAGTGCGAAACCGAGCAGAACAATTCAGCAGAGGCTGCTGCTTAAGAGGCTGCAAAGATAAGATCAGGGCTATTTCTCATCAAGGTTTGGAGGCTTGCATTCGCTATGCCAAAAGGTATCTACTCAAGCAAAATACAGTGAATAGTACACCGATATGGCTCTGAGGGTGACCCTGGATCTCTCATCTCCGGTGTGTTTGGGCAGCTGAAATTGCTGCATTAAGTCACCTCATGTTTCAGCTTGCACGAGTGTGGCTCGTTATGTAGACGGAACACGCAAACTACATATAACCCCCCAACGACAACAAGCGCAGGCCATTCGAATAAATTCTACACAACCTAGTCATGCAGAGTTGGCTTGTCTCCCAATTAGGAAAACCAAATGGGGTTCAGTGTGATTTATTGATCTGAAAAACCAAGTAGATTTGCGAGTTGTGTATATGTTGTATTTTCATGCCGTATAGTCCCATATTTCGGCTTGTTCAGAAGAAAGATGCCCATTGCTAGCCGCGTTTTATAGGAACGAACATTGTTTTTGGTAGTGTTGCCGTCTTCATGACGTTTACGCATTAACTCTGGGCTCATTGTGAGCAGCCGTTTTTGCGAATTTAGTCAGCATATTGGAAGAGCTACTTTATAGCCGAATGCTTTTCATTACATTTCTTCATAGACTTAGGTTTCCTTCATTCATAGTCAACTTTGCCAATGTTGTAAGAGACCAAATATTCAAAAAGATCTTAAAAAGAGATTTTGGTATCTCTAGCTTATGAAGTGCTTGTGTACAGCGCCTGATCAGGATATTTGATGGTGACGTTTTTTACATAATCGAACTTAACTGGAAGGGAATGCATGTTGCATATTGCCCAGAAACTACTTTATATATAGGGCTGAATAGACTGTGAGTTACTTTATATCACAATTTATATAATAACTTAACTCGATCATTATGTGTGGAAACTTTGATATTTCTGGTAGCTTTTGATGGATGGATCACTTTTCTACATAAATCTACTGTCAAAAGGGTGATTCCATTTTAAGAAGAGGAGTGGTTATTCTATTCTGCCCAGGACCAATTGCATAGCTGACTCTTTGGTGCCACACACTGGAAGTGAAAACATTGATTATAAATATAACTAAAGAAATTTGCACAGGTCAATAAGAGACCGTATAAAAAAGAATCACAAGTTTGTTGGAACTTTTTGAACAGAAATTTTCAGGGCTCATTACGTAGAGTCCCTGAGTTTCCGCTTAAACCATGATATACTCGAATCGACATTGTACGGAATATGACGTACACAATTAAAACGGTCCGCTCACCGGGGACCCAGCAGAATATGATTGCGAGTATAATGAACAAGTAAACCTACCGGATTTCAGAGGAGACTACCGTCAAAATCAGTTGTGTTCTTCTACAAATGTAGCGTTTTACCTACACACTACTTTAAACAATTGGTGTGATTGGTGGTGGGCAGTTTATTCGCTTGTACCTTCGCACCCAGTTTACGCACATGAGCGGATGCACTGGAGTCGTCATATAAAGTGTACATTCCTTCGGTGTCGTACCTGGATTTTTGCAAGTAACTCATTTCCCTATCAGGCAGAACTAACACACGTCAATGTCATTACCGAAACCCTTTGCAAATCAAGTAAGGTTTCCTTTCTGCATAATAATAAAGTCAATGATATTGTTTTAAATTCATATCAATAAAGTCAACTTACGGCTTGTGCGCTGAAAGAAGCCTGAAAGCTGACTTGTTGAATCTCCAAACAAAAATTCACACTAGTTGGTCTCCACCGGACAAAATTAGTGACTGTTAAAGAAGGAAGAAAGGCTACCTCCGCCATTACCTCGTGCAAATCATTATTCATTTCATATTGTAACCCGAATAAAGTGGCCAAATACGGCTTCACGACGTCGTAAACATGTCTAAAGTTTATTCTGAATTTTCACCGGTTTAGAATAAGTAAGGCATTTAGGAAAGCTCATTCGAATGACTCGCAAAGTCACAACTCACGAATTGTAAACTCCAAGAATTATCAATAAGTTACAGGATTGCACAAAAGTATACTTATGTCAACCCCACAATAGATATATCTCCGTCTCGGGTGTTACAGGGATTGAGAATTTGCCACGGGCAGCCTCAAGAAAGGGCCATGGAATCAATGCACCCGGAGGAAATGGAAAATTAATTGCAACCTGCAAGGAGCGTGCGCGCACAGCTGATGTTATCACAAGTTTTCCATAGAGGAGAGTGCTGTTAGCTCAGGTAGTGTAGATGGTCGTTTGCTTGTTCGCTGAGCTGGACAGTTCGGTTGAAAACGTTTCATCACCAATCGAGGTGCCATCAACACAAGTGGTAATAATGCGCCTAAAGTGTTCCGAAAGATCCACTCCGTATTTGCGTCATAAAAAGTTTCAGACAGATTGTAGCTCCATAAAAATTAGTCTTAACCCAGCACACGGTTTCATGGATGTAGGTGTGAAGAATACACAACGGAAATGTATACTGATTCGTGCATCAATTCCACAGTTGCATACAAGTGAAATTCGAACGCTTTACGGTCTTTGAACCAGATCGAGTTAAAAGTCTAAAAAATGACCGCACGAAGCCACCAACCTTATTGCTTATTCATTATTATTCATTGCAAGGAAACACCAAGGCTCAACCAATGCAATTGGAAGCAAAACTTTAGGGGAAATCCAGGTCCATTTAAGTGTCTTATGAGCAGCTCACAGTCTATTCTTTGAACCAGCAGGCTGGTTGACGCGCTGTATGCTCACTGAACTTCTATCGCTACGAGCGAAAGGCAAACAACTAGAGGTTTTAAAGATTTTTGGAGTGTTGAGCTTATTATGCTTACCTTGAAGGCTGTACGCAAAGTGAAAAGTGAGGGCATAAGTCCTTTTATTAATCCGTAGAATAAATGGTGTATGCCAAATGCCCCCAGTTCATATCAGCTGGAAACAGTCGACAGAAAATGCATTTCGTTCTTTTAATTCTAGGCTCTCCGCATACCACCACCCTTATACCACGGTAGGATACATCACCAAACTCGACCAGTTTTGGGTATGCTTACGTGCAAAGCCATGACTCCTTTTCAGTTTATCCATACAAATTTGATGAGAAACTCTTCAGATTTGGCGGAATTAAGGTGCTAATGTGTCGGCATACTTCCGAGTACTTCCAAAAACTCTACGGATATTTGATAACATCATGAAATTCATGTCGACTATTGGAATTAAAGGGGTTTACACGGAATACCATCCGTCAGCTTTGAATCAGTCGCATTTCTTACTGTTAAAAACCAAGGGTCATTTTAAAAATAATGGAGTTGCTGAATCGCCTTATTTCAGGTGCGTATCGGTCTAGGTAATAAACTCCTACAATGTATCACAGCAATCTAAAAATAAAGCTCAATGATTGCTCCCACTAAGCAAGCAACACCAAACGCTTTTTCACCCTAGAGCAGACAATTACCTGACAGAGGCCCCCAGAAATTATTTTCGAAAACTTAACTCGGGATTTTATGTTTGCCGGCATTGTGTTCTTTACGTTTTGTGTATTGGCACCAAAATGAATGAATCAATTTTCAGATGCATCCTTAGATTGTCTGAAAGTACAAACGGCTGACGTCGTTTTAATGCATCAATGAATCGACAACAGAGATACTCTCACTAGTATGCGGATAGCTCTTCATAGGCCCCCATCGACATGAAACAACCAATGACTTAGAGATGAAATATAATATGGTTTTACTTTATGCACTCCTGTGAGTCTTCCAATAATTTGCGTCAACTTGGTATAGCGCAGTTAATTTAAAGCCAAATACACATGGAAAATCATCATTGACCAACACTTGTGAAGAGATCAAATAATACTACTCTAGTCTAGGATAAAACTTAGTTCCGAGCAGCAGAATTCAGAGTAATTGCGACTCCATAACATCGATCTACTGTCTTTTTGGTGAAGTCCAACTAAGTCCTGAGATCCACTGACCGAAATGACGGTTGACAATTCAAGTGTTGATAGCTGTGATGAGCACGCGGGCTTAAAGATTTATCCCTTATGTCCTAAGCACAGCCAACAAATATGAACATAAATTGTGCCAATCCAACTAGGGTATAGAAAATAAATTTATTCTTCGACAACACTTGGTTACTTGCAATCATTTTCTATTGAACAAGTGCTCCCTAATGTGATAAAAGCATCGCTATTTTCACTTTCTTGGGAACATTATGATTCCTGCAAAAGGTTACAGCAAAGAATTTAAACATAAAAATATTGCAATGCTGCATTTCGCCAGACATCGAGAGAGAGAAGCATAAATGCACCGACCTACTGTTCACATGACTGCCCGCCTACATATGTCATCTGAAAGTGTTTTTTTAATTTTCTGATATGTCGTTTTGTAGATTCCGAATTTGCACATTCCGTGCATTGGAGATGGTGACTTTCGATTTCCGTACATTCCATTTCGACATCGACCTCTTTTCCTGCATGATTAGCAGCTCGGATGACTCGGTTCATAATAGTTAATAATAATAATAATAGCTAATAAATTAGACAAATTCAGGGGTTCATTTTTACATGAGATTCCACTTATTTGCTGCCTAAGACATGTGAAACGTGGTTTCCATGAGGCTGAAACAAGCAAGTAAATTCAAATCTAACTCGCGAAAATCGCTAAACGGTTTGCTGGTCTCAATAGGTCTTAAATCACCATATGGTGATACAAAATGAAATCTAGGCGGCAGTGCGGTCTTACTTTATCAGATACACTCAAAAATTGCAATCTGTGAAAATAACTTCGCAGAAAAATGTAAAAAATGTAAATTCAGAAAATCTCAGTATGAAATAAATTCATTTCAAAACTCAACTGACAGCACGTAAAATCTCACTAATGGGTACATTTTTAAAAGGCTGTTGTAAAACCCGGGGATCAGCTTACAGGAGCACGTTTTCAAATCTATTGAATCAGATGGCAGGTTAGGTTTAAATATGGTGTAGGATCGACGCGGAGCTCCGGCTGATAAAACACTTGGTCACCTTCACCCTCTGTCACAAAGCATTGCAAACACACGTAAACACCATTTACATACTCTAAAGTTCTCTTCTAGCGTGCTGCTTATAAGTAAGCCCCCTGAATAGGATTTGACGCCAAAGTTAAAATAGATGGAATATTCTGTACATGGCACAAACATACTTTTGGTGAACTTGACCGAAATTCCACACAGCTTACCACAGAGGAGTTCGTTTAAATTGAGGCCAAATCTGATTGTGTTTAACTTTTTCTTTACCTTAACTTTACCGCCGTACTCTCTGACTTATTCCTTTGAACAAGATTCGACCTTCGCTCATTTCATTAGTCGCCTTTCTGACAACAAATCTTGGCGCAAAATTTGCAAACCCTGTACAGCTCAATATTATTAATAATACTATAACCATCTTAGCATGTTTGTGCAATGTGCGCGTTCCAGGTGCTCTTAACACCATTGCTTTGGTTTTCAATTCAAAGTTCTTGAATACCTTCACGAGAAATAGGTCTGCACACAGCCTGTTTGCTGTAATCTGTCTGCAAAATGTACAGATTAAAATCGATGCTCCAACTCAGTCCAGTCACCACAGTCGTCTAATCACTGTCCAAAAAATACAGCAATATGGGTTCCCAGGTTGATTGTTACAGGTGTCTGCAGATTAGCAAAAACACAAGTGGGATTTATGGTTACATATTGCACCCTGATCTTAAAGTAATGGTAAAAGGTGAGAGTAATGAATGTGAAGCCCCCGAGAGATTTACAACTGGCAAAAATTTCATGTGTAATCGGCCATAGCTACGAATAAGGACAACTGATTCATCTTTGATGGTGGAGTATTTCGAGGGTGTCTGAAATTGACCAAACATGGCCAAATTCCGACAGCATCCACTAGTGCTTAGGTGGTTTCGTGTGACTTAGTCTTGCCAATTCATGGATTTGCTACTCTGTTTCGGGTCTTCAAGAGGTTACCTTCCTACGGTACGTGGACAAATTTGTTTGTTGGGTAAGATGACCCTTGTTGAATGAAACAACCGCAAAGTTCACACACACAAAATGTTGTGTGATTCAGTTTTGAATTTTAAGTCGGTTTTGCGTGAAGCATATGCGTTTAATGTGAATGACGTGTAACGACATATATTGTGGCAATAATGGGGTGGATTTTCTGTAAAAAAAACCCTCATGCGACAGGGTTGGAAGAGCCTGTTGAATCGCATGCATTTGTTAATATTCTTAAGCAGCTCCGACGAAATGTGTCACAAAATCTGAGAGCGCGGCAATCTCTTCTAATGAAGCCCACTTAATCCTTCAGTAAAAGACCCCCAACTGAATGTGAATCACCAAATGTGTTGTGGATCGAATTGCAGCGTGGCGTTTGAGGGCAGTGTGTTTCTGATAGTAACTGATAAACCGTCAAATCCCTTTGTATTAACATACATTTAAATACAGGTTTTTTATTCATCGCGATTTTAAAGCAGAATTATAATGGTTCCTCTCCTGTTTGCGGAAATAATTAAACAATTGCAAATCGAAAATTGCAGATTTACTCTTAATACTTCATTTGCGAGTAAGCTGGCGGCATGTGAGGAGGCACACAAACTCGCAGAGCTCGTCTTCTACCAATCACTTGCCGGTTTGCCTGAACACCGATAAGATTGACTTGTGCAGAATTTGAAAATACCTAAAAGGCCTATGTGATTTCTCATGCATTATTCCTAAGAGTTTTTCAATCCAATATGATTGTACATACCGCTCCAACTGATAAATGTTTGATAGTTGTACAGATTTCTTTGTCCATTGTAAATTTCGTTGATTGGGAACCCGCGACACGGGCAAACAACCCCGAATAATCCAGGCGGAATGTACTCCGAATTCGATTTCAATTTGGGCAGCACAAACTGCCCCCAGGTTTGCGGTCACACTATCAGGTCCAAAACGAATATTTAATATCCGCGTATAATCAACAAGTAAACAAAATACACACGGTTATTAACTGCCTGTCTGCTTTAGTGATTTGTTTGTACTACCCTCCTGGGATGGGTTACATCAGCTGCGGATTATTTAATACTACAGAGTCAAACGTTTGCTCCCATGTGATAATAAGAATCAATTTATTTGACTTGAATTTGTAAAGCTATCCAGTTAATGACAAAAAGTGTGCAACATTCGGCTGCACCCATAATATTTCCAAATCTTCTAAATCTACAAGTTCGGACGTGCAGGATGTGCATTCGTTTATGTTTGAAATACAAGCTTCTTGAATTTACGGCAAACACGTACTCTCGTTACCGCTTCACCTGGTAGATGTTCGCTTTGTTTTTTTAACAGACTTGAATGAGACGGTCAGAATGCTAATTTTTTATGACCCCGAGGACTTTAAATTTTTGGGAAAATTTGGATGTGATTAGTTATGCAGAACAACTCTGTAAAATGCAGTGTACGAACTTTTGAAAGCGCAAAAGCAGGTCAACATTCTTTTAGCACGAAACGACAACTGTCGTTTGTAGATTAATCAATTTACCTGACACACTAGTGTAGTTAACCGCAGTATACAAAAAAAGTGCCCATAATAAGCAGCCCCTAGTTACATACCATTTTACCATTCAATTGCACTGTAATATTTTCTCATAGCTGGGTATCGATATTCAACTAGCCAAGCTACAAGAAATGTACTGCAAACGTTCAATTGCGAGGACCCAGTATTATATCGGTTCAATTATTTTTACGGTTCAGTTGGTCGTAATTGAATGAAAAAATGAACTTGGAATTTACTGAACAAAAGCTTGTTCATTGACATTTTAATCGGACATTTATTTAATTTCGGAGTCTCTGGAGATCTACCAGGTTTATTTGCGAGTAACTTGAGGACACCACATAGCAGTGCGAGTGAGTGCTGGTGGTGTATTGGCTTGCACGCTGTTGTCACATTAGCGGAAGAAATGTTTCAAGCGGCATACCTCAACAAAATGTTTTTTGGTAATTTAGGTATGATGAAGTAAACTAATCAATAGCACCCTAATTGAAATATTCACCATTGAAACCATAAACAACCGGCCAGCTCAAAACACCCTGCCATCAGCTGCAATGGATTAAACATTAATACTTTAATTTCCAATGAGTACAACACTTTAGGTCATGCTGAGGTAGTATGGTGGACCCCTACTAGCTAGATATCAGACACGTATACGAGGTCGATATTATTCCCCAACGAAAACATGGTTGATCATCTGTCCGGAAAACGTTTGCTTCTGGTAAGGCATTATAACATCCCGTTTTATCTCTCCAGGTGCAAAAGGTCTCAACTGTGTGAGAATAACCTGCTGTATAAGAGTGTCTTTCGTCTCCCCTCAGTTTGTTTGTTGACTGAGTTTGTTTCTAAATGTGTATATAAACATCCTGTTTGAAATTCAAAGTTAAATCACATAACATCATGTGCTTACCCTTCCCTCTAGCTATGCTTTGCCTGAAGCGCCCTCGCACTGGCTAACGGCTACTCTCACTGCATTGCGACCGGTCCTTCTTCACGTCTAAAATCCCGACAATATCGAGCTAAGAATAAAACAGTAGTATGTGATATTAGTAGTTGGCTACAGGTGAGCTGCTTTTTCGAATTAGGTAACCGATTTATCCCCATAATGCAATATGATAACTGGCAAGTAACTGGCTATCGACGGACCCTTTGCGAGTTATCCATATTGTTGTAAGATGCAGATACCTCAGCGCACACAATAAGCATGAAATTCCACGAGGATTTTATAAAGTGATAAATTCTAATATGTGAACACCAACCACCTAAGGATCAAATCAATCAAAGTTCACTTGATCACTTATATTGTGATGCTTCGGTTTTCATTTTTCTCCAAATTTTACAAACATTCTCTTGTGTCGTTTGCTTGTTCCAACGATCGAACATCTCTCTCCTTGTTATTGCGTACAAATGGCCCTTAGAATGCATGCATTAATTTTCAGATATGTTGAATAACTGGACGGCTCATTTTTAACTCTCATTATGATTTACAGCAAAACTAATCTGGAAGTTGTCCTGTTCTGTTTGAATGTTATGTGTTTTATACTGATCAGTTTGCTAAATAATTGTGAATGAAAGTTTTGTTTTGAGCAACGGGGATAGTCACGGAATAATCAAACTACGACAGCATTTTTGAATATCTGGTGTTGTGTAATCCCAGAACCCACAAGTTCAGCTAGTCTTCATTCAGTATATTTCTATGTATGATATGTATAGTGGTTGCGGCCTTAAACAAAGTATCCTAATGCTTTACTAAGTAAAGCATCTGTCGTGCTTTCAAACTAGGCAGTTGAGTTTTATAGTAAAATTTCCTGGGGGCAGTCGGATTCTAACCCTTGCATCTTGAGGATAGACTAGTTGTGAGCAAGATGAACTTGCAGATGTTCTTACCACTTTTAATGATAAGATGCAAAACCTAACTAATTCTGACCTTTTAATTTTCTCTAATCTTTTTATACTCACTAGAGGCGATTGTTCATTCTTGTGCGGAATTTAAACTAAACCGGAGATAAATCTTATAAGCTGCAGGAGCGGCTAAACTGGTTAACGCCGCGACCAATATAGTGAGAACGAATTGGATGGAAACAGCTATATACTTCATTGCGTCAGCCCAACAAAAATTGGAGGGCCAGCTGAACTACGTTATCCAGTTGAACTTTTTGAGTATTTTTCTCAGAAAAATCGCGGTTAGAACTGGGCAGCAAAAAATATATTCAGAAACCTTGATATTTACCGCTTTTTGGAGAAGACAAGGCGATAAAGTTGACTGCTCTGTTGTCGCCAGCAATACTTAAGCGTTAGCACAGAGTGAGAAGAACCCTGCGATTTTTTCCAGTAGGAGCTGAATCACAACTACGTGGCGCCGAGAATAGTAATCCTCTAAATAGGGTACAAATATCGGTCGTTAGGTTGATCGTTGCTATTCAAGCTCGCATGACATATCACCATGGATACCGGGCATGATGTGGATTTCACATGGCTTGCATTAATGACAAGCAACTGATTTGGTGCACACTTTTGAGCGAGCGATCTGTACACAGTTACACTCATCCAAACGAAATGATGCATTCGCCAACGGTGCATTTAATTAGACAATTTAGATTGGGGATGGATTAGATTACACTCCAAAAAACCCAAAGCCTGTAACAAAACGGCTCAAGCTATACTAAATAAATGGTTGAAGCTTCCTCATAGATGAATCGTTCCAGGATCGCAAACAGTGAATCTGTTTAGCTCGTTCATTTGATCTGTATTCCTAAAGCAGAGTTTTCAAAGTATCCTGGTCTCCAGACATGTTTTTGGGTGAAAACACTCATCCAGTTATCTTTGATGAGGAGTCGTCTTTTATACGGTTTACACACCTCTTTTAACCAGCTCTATTAACCAGGTTTACACGTTTTCTTTGTTGCAACATGTGCGTGCATTCAAAGTTATTGCACAAAATATTATAATATGTGGGCACAAATATCACTCTAACTTTGTTATAGGTCATTTTATTTTTTGCACGAAACGATTAAGCTTTTCAGGAAACGCGGATCCCACGTTGACACATGTCACACTAGAATACTAGTTTTAACATTTTTGTCTGTTTCAATACGTATTCGTTTCCCTAAAGCGATTTTTGTGCGTGCTATTTAAGAATAAAAATTTCTCAGAATTTCTGCTCTTCCAAAAATCAGCAATGGTTCAGACAAGGAGATTCTTTTGATTCACGTTGACATTGGCCTGGTTTAAGAATTGCAATCATCAAAATTAGTGTCAGCAGCTTTAGAAACGTCGATTTTGAAGTCCGGATTTCCAACGATACTACTGCCATGCATGAATGTTTGTGATCATCTGCTCTCAACGTGTCTCGTTTGGACAGGATGAGCGTGAGCATGTAGTCGTACATGCATCGTGTCACGGCAATCTCCGGCAGTTTGTTTGTTTGACTTCACAATGTGTTGTTTGCCTGGTGAGCTGATTTTTTATTGGAAATTGCTAGACACCAACAGTCCCCTGTGCTTCGAACTCTAATTGCACATCTTTTGAACATAATTTCGTTAATAATGATTTTCAGTTCAGCGTGAAAAACAAATTGGTATGCCACTGAGTCTATTTCGCCTAGATTCTGAGTGTTTCTTTCAATGTCTTTTCTTTCAATCGGGCGAGTATTCTTCCTGAAAAACACAGTCAAATTCATCATTTCGCAAATGGGCATATTTAGTAGTGCGCACCTTGAAAAATGTCGTCCATTTTCGTGGAAGCCTCAACAGCCAACTGGCCTAACACGGCATATTTGCAGATGAATTACCATTTTGTTCTCCTTTGTCCCTCAATGAGAAAATACGTTCGGTAATGATCGCCCTAGTTAATTTATAATTCAAACAAAACTACAGAATTATTAAATTAGAATGGGACTAAATGTCAATCGTAATCCACAGTACCTACCTTTTTTATTTCGAAAATAAATCAGAACGTGCCCTATTCCAGGCAACCTGATCAGGTGCCCGGTTGGCCTCGCCTGTCCGAACGGATTATGCTTTCAAATAAACAGGAAACAAAGTAGCACCATCTGTAGGCCTTTTGACATAATATGCCTTCCATTACTCACATTACGTCTGACTAGATACCACAGTGGATTTTAAGGTAGAAAAATAAATAATACTGTCTAACTTTCAGTGGAGGACTTTGTTGATCAGCCGCTTGCCGGTCCCGGAACTAAATTGAACTTTGAAGTTAGGTTACATTTTTGAAGATTTTTTAAAACACCTTACTCTTCAAAATCATCACCGTACGCCTACCAACTTCTGCCTATTGTTTGCGATATAACTAGGCTGATCTTTATTCCATTCGGTGGATTCTATGTGTGATTCGGAAACACGAATTTCCGATTGGTTCACAGCTTTATTGCTCTGATTGCACTGAAGCAAGCAACTACTGCGAGCGCAATGAAATACCGAGGCACCAGGGAAAACTAATTGCCCGCACATTTTATGAGTAGGGTGACCAACCGTCTTGTCGTGTAATTCTTTTTGATCCTTATAGGGAACCTGATAACTGAGATAAGTCCAGAATTGAACTACGACGTTCTTGCAATGACAAAAATTTAACAGCATGTAGCTAATTTGTCCGTAATTACTTTTGCTTTTTGTGACCTCATTCACTTGGTTCTATGATCGTTGCACTGCTGACGATAAAAACGAGGAATGAAACAACTGTTAAGTGCTTTGGGTTGTTTAGCATTGGAACATTTGGTTTACACGTTGGGAGCTGGGTTGAAAATTTGAAATTCTCCACACATTATCTTTACGAACTATTTGTACTGATCAATATTCACTCCCAACACCGAAAAACTCATACAGCTTCGGACAAAAACCTAGCGCGTTTGCTTTTCAGTTTTATTGTGACGGGCCAGCTTGCGTATGAATCTGCGTAGACGATCGTGGGGGTGACCGACAATTGCAATCTAACCCTAAAAGATGTGCGCAGGTATTATACAAGTGTTCCGTAAGCAAAATCGCAAACAGGTGCATGTTAAAACTCATGAGGGGAAAATGAAGCTAATCTGAGAAACTATAGAAGCAAGTGGTCAACCGGATACATTAAATCTCCAAAATGGGAATAGCTGTTTGAAAGTCTCATTAAGACGTCTAAGGTGGATGGGTTATTTGAGGAAATCAGGCCTGGAAATATTTTCCAAAACGTGTCAATAATGCCAAATCAAGATATTCACAGTCCCTTTCATTGCGCGTGTCTCGGATGTTATCAGACAGGCTTCTAGTCCACAGTCTTAACGTAAGTTTAAATTTTGGTGTTATTTCGCTTGGTCATCCACATGGTAAGCTATATAACTTACAGTTTCGATAACAAAATAAACGCAAATAACATCTAATATCTAACGTGCTATAAAGGCCTATTTGATGACGCAATGAGCCTAAAAGTTGGGAGCATAATTCGGATTTTTATGCACAAACTCCGCAATTGTTACCAGGAACTGTAATATTGGAAAAGCAGTCTGAATGATACCTCCCAACAACATACGGTTGAACACGCATGTTTGTTGGTTTTTTCGCTGAGCCGGGCAACTGGATTGCAGATGATGAGTCACCAATGGAGTTTACATAATCACTGCGTCTTTGTGAGCGTAGCGGAGCGCAGCAATGGTTGGTTGTGTGGTTACCAGTATTAAGTGAGTTAATATACGTTATGCTAACCAGGCCAAACCCCCTTAGTTGATTGGTTTGGCGTTCCCGATCGGTATTGGACATATGCCTGTGCTAGCAGCTTGTAAGGTAACACTCACGCTACTTTCTCGGACGCAGGGGAGGATCGATAATGAATACTGATTTCATGCTGTCAGTAATGATGATGATGATACTGAAACCACAAACACCAACCCATCACTACGCTCCACTGTGCTCCCCAACGAAGCACTGATGGTGTCAAACCGATCTGTGATGAAACCAAATCTTTCAGTTCAGCGAACCCACTAACTACCATGTGCAGTATCTGTGCCTTCAACACCATCAATAGCAAACAGTTGAGAAGCAGAAAGATGAACGTCAGTAGAAAGAAGAGTCACGTTTATAAATCAATGTGGCTCATATCCCCATCTACAGATTGATATGTGCCGAACACTTGGGAAAAACAATAAACGAAGATTGTTGTGAGGTGTGTTNGGCCTATTTGATGACGCAATGAGCCTAAAAGTTGGGAGCCGCACTAATAAGTTTTTGCCTCGTACAAAATTATCTCACATCGTAGAAGTTTTCGACAAGCGACCAATCTGTTTTACTGCCAAAAATTACACCGCAACCTATGAATAGTACGTGCTTGGCTGATTAGGATACCCTCCGCATAGTAATACGCTGTAAATTGCACCGCTTATTGTAATTAGTGAAATGGTCCTTTACAATAACGCCACACAATTTTGTATTAGTTTTTGAACCGAATTGTGATTAAAATCAGATATTATGTTGTGAACTCACGGCCAAACATTCCTCGCAACAAGCATGTGCAAATTCAGAACTCGTGCTCTTTTTCTTAAAAAATGCTCATGTACTGCAACACATGTATTAACCACGTTGAATAGGGCTTGACAGCGGGAGCTTGAGTAACGCACTCGGTATTAGCAACGGGTTATCTTTGGTCTGTCATAACAAGCTCTTCAGTTGAAACATGCCACACCAATAATTGTCACTCCTAAAATATAAATTGGGACAACGTAGATCTAAGGCACTTGAACAGCGATAAACATCTGAGTTTAAATAAAGCATCTCAACGGTCATTTCCGCATGATAAAAGCTTGAAAAGATTGTACGCTGAGACGTCCACCCATTTGTTATTG
>NW_008751735.1:146359-147445 GCF_000715545.1 Opisthorchis viverrini | reverse complement strand
CACTACTAGATATCATTTTTGACTAGTACCTTATATTAAGTTATACTATATTGTTGAAGTGCATTTCCAAAAACACAGCGACCTGAACATTTGCAGCGTTTTTACATGGTGTAACAGGGATGAAATATGACTGCAAACAACCATGTTCCGCAGCTTCTGGAAAGCATGCTCCAATTATTTTTCAAAGTGTTTACTACAGGAGACACGGCAAATGTGTTTCGTTAAATATGGAAACGCTGTAATTCATTATTCTATCAAATGAAAACAGACCATCACATTAGATTTTACTTTGAGAAAAACTGCGCTGCTAAATACTTGAGACCTTATCACAGAAATAAGCAACCCACTCACAGCTTAAATGAGGGAGAACCCATGAGTGGCCTGGTGTTGATATCTGAATTCCACATAGAACAGGCCTTTATTGCGCTCAGCAACCTCGTCGCACTCGGACGTGTCAAGGCCTATTTATGAACGGAATCCAACCAACTCGGTTTTCAAGGAGGGTATATTCGTCAACTCTTGCAGAAAGCAAATCTCCCTTGCGCGTTGGTCAGACAGCGTACATCCAAAGAACTTAAAGTGGACGTCATTCACACTAGTCAGGCATTTCTACCAAGTAATCCGTCAGTACCTTTACGTGAGCAACATTTTCTCCGTTTATAAGAATTCTACAGAACGGGTGGATGACTATAATCCAGAAGCTCCAGGCCAGTTATCTTCTCCATATGATGGCGAATAAGCGCATTCTGATGCTGCGTTACTATTACCAACTTAATACTTCATCGTCATATTGTTCAGCTTCCTCAAAGCAATCGAACTATTCCTACAAGTCCCACTACCTCGAGTCCTGCTCGATTCAAAGGAGAACTCCATGCTTGATTCGGGTGTTCCTCTCAGACAGAAAATTCCGAGTGGAGGTAAGGTCCAAATAGTCCTCCCCGGCTCCGGTCTTTATTGGAAATTCCCAAGGTTCCGTTTAGGGATGATACTTATTCTGATACACGCCAACGACCTTTCCAATGTTCTTTCAGGTCTATGTCAACTACAAGTGGATGACTCGGATCCCAAAGTTTAAGTACCAGTGCC
>NW_008751735.1:118256-146347 GCF_000715545.1 Opisthorchis viverrini | reverse complement strand
ACTTATTCTGTACACGCCAACGACCTTTCCAATGTTCGTTCAGGTCTATGTCAACTACAAGTGGATGACTCGGATCCCAAAGTTTAAGTACCAGTGCCTCAATTTCATGCAACCATTGCAAATCATTGGTCGTCACACTGGTATCTTCGTTCGAATGACGTACGTTGCGTCCATATTTCATTCGAGAAGGACTCAGCCAGCAACTTTGTTGTGAACGTTCAGGATTAACCAGAAGATGTCATGAAGATGAATGCCAAAAATGATTTCGGTAGCTGGGCCTTTTCAAAAAGTTCTCTCTACTGCACCATGAAAACTCGGCTTAAAAGGCATTTCTCATTCTATTTGAATGGAATTCTGAATACTCTATTGGGCCTATGGAAGCGTCCAAAGAGCTTCTACGAATACGGTTGCTGGCCTACATGCGTGAACCTTGGAGCCGCTTTCCTGACATTGTCCTGTTTATTCGGAGAACTAATACTTGCTTACGCCAAGTGTGAGCAAGGATAGGCCAACAAGTTCTCCAACGTTACCCCACCAACACACGACTGAGGTATGGTAGGCATTTTTTCAAGCTTAGAGTGCACAAATGTGTCAGGTACAAAAATAACCCGCATTTTGGGTAGTTGCCGCGTCGAATAGCATTCTTTTGACGGTTGTAGGGGCCCCATTTTCTACCCAGTTGAAAGCATTATTAGACGCTTTTTATGCGAATCCTAGCGCGGCTAACTTTTTCATGTCCTTTCCTTTATTGTGTCTTTTGGGTGAGCAAACCCACCATACGTCAAGAACGAAGCCGACTCGGGAAGATTTGGCATGAACCTTAATCCTGTATGTTACTCCGCAGGTCCGAGATGCACTTACGGGCATGCCACATGATTCTTTTGGGGACGAAGTTTCGTAATTGAGATTGCGTAAACTTGTGTGATATAATCTAACCATAGCAGTGCCCGTCAAGATAAACCGATAGGAAAAAAATCAGGCAATTATTTTAAGAATAGAGAGTAATGCAGATTTTTTTAAAATTTTTTTTTAATTCACTTGTCCTTAGCCCAGAAAAACAATGCACTTCTCTTACGTTAGCAGCCTTAAAAGACCTACCAACCGATGAAAATCATATTGCACTCGTGGGACATGGTGAATTTTAACTCCCCCCTTATCCTTTTTAAAAGTCCATTTCATTCGTCCGCGTGCGATACTTTATTTTCTTTCTTAGATTTCTGCTCGCCTATTTTGATGGAAACCAGGTGTGGAGGAGAACATTTCTCATCGATTACTCTCAATTGTTGCAGACTGTCGAGCCAGTTACTGTTCGCGTTCTCGGTATCACTCACTGCATTGGTATGATCATGGCATTGATAACAAACGCTAGTCTGCAAATTCAGATTCATGCTTGGCCAAATTTCTCCGAATCAATGACTAGAATTGTTTCAATCCAAGTAAACATCAGTTGTAGTTTTAATTTCATAATAATTTAGCGAAAAATAATGTCGTCTTTTTCTTTTTCGGTCTATGCGATTGCCACCGGGAATTCAGCACAGAGAAACATTCTACGGTCAGTATACAATAGTTGCCATCGAACAGTAACCGGGCCCTGTAAAAGCAGGGAAAAATAAAATAAAATGAAAGACAAATACTAGCGATGAAACATTTACTGGGTACATTTATCGTGCACATTCCAGATGGATTATTCTGCAAAAACACCCGGCAATCATAAACTCAAACGGCTGACTTTTTTTCAGTGTACGTGGGATGGGTCGGCATACTAAATAAAGTAGCTGAGTGCCGCATGAAGCACTTATTTAACAAAAATACTGCCAACTGATCGGTTGGATGCAAAAGGGTCTCTGGTTTCATACAATTCAAGAGGGCTCATCTAAACTCATCTGCGTTCTGTTCTATGCACCGTACACACGTATATTTCTCGTTCGCGACTTACTAATTCGGCGGTGTTGGGCACCGTCCCAGAGTAACTGTATATGTATTCGACTCCCGTTTTGATAGGACAACTTGGGTTCATGTGAATACATAAACCATTTTGAGGGAGTAGCACGAGAATGCGCTCACCATGCTCAACTTTATGACCTCCAGCATCAACGTCTGTGACTGTTCAAAAGAAAGTGCACAGGAAAATGAACGTTTCAACATAGAGTATTTATGAAGAATAAATCATTATTCTCTGACCATCAGATCAGCAATTCTGGTCAAAACTACAGATTGTGAATTTTGTAAACCAATTCATGAACACAGATGTGTACCATCATGGTTCCCGCACCAGCAGTCTCCGACAATCTCCACATGGATGATGAAATCGGCAGTAATCCATAAGGAATAAACTGTTAACCTCAACGCGACGGGAAGTCTTCATTCAATTCCCCACGCACTCAGTCTGGATTCGATAAACTGGAAACATTTCATTCACTTCAGTAAGGCCGGAATAAATTTTATGCCGAGGGGATTTGTTTGAAAGACGTTCAATTAAGAATTCCGTGAGGTCGTTCGAAATATCTCAGTGGAATGGTTCGTGCTACAACTCACGTGCTTTGAATTTAATAGTGATGGAAACGTGCGATCCCCTCTTCAGGATGCAACGATCACTATCACAAGGTGAAACATCCAGTTTCAATAAGTTGGCATCGTTTGGACCTGAATATCGAACATAAAGAGATAGAATATAAGGGGTATGTCATTTCTGTACTGAGGAACCCTCAAGATAAACTGAGTTTTCAGTTTTGCACTATGTAGCCGCCTCTAGTACATGAGTTTGCATTCTTTGTCTCAAACGTAAACGCTTCCAAAAATGATAATTCTTTGGGCTGGAGTGAATTAATTTCCGCTCATAAGCTAAAAAGCGGAGCCGTATTCAAACTAGGGGAATGTAAAGCATTACGGTAATAATTTGTGCTCAACAAGTGGCGCGGGGAATATAATTAAGCTTGCAGAATTTTACCGGACAGAAACCCCAGAACGTATGAGTCAAAAAAGAACGGTCAATAGATTTCATTTAGTGAAGTCCGCCTCTTGTACAGTATATCTATCTATATACGCTTGTGATTTTGCACTACTGAAAGACTGACCACAGTTGGCGAAGCCCAGAGCAAATGTAATGTAGATTCCGCACAAAATCGGAACACATATGTAGCAAATGAAACCTGGCATTGTGTATAGGTTAAATGACGAACCGATCTTTCGGTTATGGTTTAACCACATATAAATAACGGTCGAGCTCAGCCGTCATATGACTATTACTTGGCGTTTCATGCATTGCCAGCCACAACCCCCGCAGTTTTCATACTTACTGAGCATTTTACACGTACGCGATCAGCGCTCCTCCAATCTCATATCGACCTTCGAGAATATAATTATAGAAAATCGTAAAATAATGTGGCTTACCCAAAACCCAGCACATTGAGTTAAAGCGTTATTAATACACCTAAGATGATGTAGTGTCGTCTGACAATCGCTAAAGTACAGAAATTCCTGTTGTAACTGAGGAAATTATCCTAGGAGTTGCAATACATTTCGTTGAAGGGCGTCATTATGTGTCACCACAAATTACGCAGCTGATGATAGGATGGGATGATGATGGGATACTACTGAAATGTTCTTTAAAACATCACTCGCCAGAAGACGAACGTCAGGCACCCCCAAAATTGGATGCAGCGGACATTTAGGTGGCAAGTTTGCGAATATCCTGTAAAGGTTTTTTCATGCATTTGAATAAAGCCACTAGTGTTTACGACTGTCCCATTCTATGCGTGATTTGACTGGAAATTTCCTTCCTTGGCCAAGGGTGGAATTTTAAACATTTCCTTGTTTCACTTCCTTTGCATTGCTGATTGTTTGGTACCCTAAAGAAAAATGGCCAGTCCCTTTTTGCTAAATCAAATGCTTTTCTTGCTGACTTACATTCTTTAATTGAGCGGAATATTCACGTTGCTCACCACGCTGTAAACAAAGAAAATACGCATACAGGAATGCCTTATATACCGAGATGACAATCCGTTCGTTGTAACCTAATCAAGGATAGAGGTTGGAAGATCTGTTGGCTGTATGGTCAACCTCATTAAATTTGCGAAAAATTGGGTGGGGTTTGAACCATTTCTTTCGCTGATTACGTCACCGTGTGGAGTAAATTTCTATCGGTCAATATCATAACTCGTGTGGCATGTCTAATAAAACGTTCTGGTTCCCACAGAAGTAGCTCCACAATATCGGTGATCCCAAGCCTTAAAAACGGCAAAAAATGGGGAACAACTCAAAAGAACGCGTGGCCCTCTCAGTGTTTCCATTGAGGGGCCGTAAATTTGTTCTGCTGGAATTACCTAACATCGTGATGCAGTAAACATTATCTGAGCATTTAGCACGTTTCGTTGCACGATGAGGGGTAAAAACTATCCTCCATTATTTAACGTCAAAATTGCATTAAAGTAGCAAATTTCAAAACACCAAACTATTGAAATCCTAGATACCTGATCCACTTAACCTTACCTAAAGCCGTTGAAGATATATGGTCTTTGATGCTGTTTGTTTCAGATCGTCAAGACTTTTAGCCTGAATGATAACGTTTTGTGTTGTGAGCTCATTATGTTTATCTTAAACACACTGGCCTTGTTTTTTCATGCGTAGATGCCAGATTAACGTGCCACGAATCACACAGGAAGTTATCTTTTTTGATGTTGAAGTTTGACGTGATATAAGCAAAAACGTATCTTTCCAAACTGTTTGCGAGTAAACTAAATAATTCAAATTGGTTTAGTTCTCATAGCTTTATAATTTGTATGTGCAGAGACAAATTTCATGTGTAAAACCTATGCCGATGGACCTACTGGCGAAGCGTTAAAAACAGATGATGCATTATCAGTTAACTACACGACCCTACAATTTCTGAGAACCCACTACTGGCAAGGGCTGGTGTGCACCAAGCAGCGTAGCGCAAACTCCACAAAATAAATGAAAAAAGCCTGTTTTTATGTTCCCTGGTTGCCTACGGAAGACCATTTATTTCTTCCGAACCACAAATTTAGTTACCACCGTGAAAACGTCTAGCCAGCTTCAGGAAAAGTCAGTGAGATTTGGCCGAATGGATCTACTGTCTTCCGCCAAATGACAAAATACAAGATGACAAATGAAAAAAGGCAAGGCATGCAGGCGAACTGCGGATCTTGGGAGATATTAGCCGAGCCGTGACTTTTTGTGAATATCTGACACTCATTGATGCTCTCGTGGAACATCCGTACCTTGCCTATTCTTTTATTTTTACGGTATGTACAGTGGTATATTTGCGTGCTTAATCCGAGTATATGAGACTACACAATTTCCTCTTATCCTTTTCAGAGTTCATCAAGCGCGCGGAGTGAAGCCTGTTGGCCGATGGGCTGCAATTTGTATGATATTTTTTTCGCTAAAGCCGTAGCCACCCGTCAGCATCAAAAGTTGCTACACATGACAAAACAGAATTTTATATATTACTGCGTCCGTGGGTGGGATTTATTTTACAGGCATTTGCCGACTAACAGGCTCTCACCCTTAACCTATGGGGAACACATTGCACTTGTAATGAAGCAGTATTTTCTCGTCATTTTTTTCTCTAGAAGTTTGTGACCCCTGCATAGAATAGCAGAAATTCCCCCTTCTCATTTGAGAAAATATTTGCTGGTCTTACACTCCAGTGATAGTGTGAAGTATGCTACTGCCCACTGAATAATATGGTTTCTTATAGCGTAAGACCTACAAATGGTTGTAAATGTTATTGGTTGATTTTTGCTGCTTGAATACAACTTTCAAATACAAATAGTTTGAAAAAATGACAACATCCATGGCTCACCATCGTCTTAGGTCGCAAACTCGGAATCCTGAAAACACTTGCATTAGGCTCAAGTAAAATAACAGCTATGGCCTGTTCGCCACTAGATGTAAGCACGACGACCACCGAGGAGTTTCAAAGCTCTCAGTTTATTGACTTGGTTTGTCAATGTTTTTCCCACAGCGAGTCCACATAAGTGACAGAACTTGCAGGGTAGGGATTTATGTTGATAATCGAATCAATGTTTTGGCTTAATCGCTATTGTAGGGGCTTCCTATAGGAAGCCCCCACACTGCGCCAACAAGACTTGTGTTTGGAGGTATATCAATAGCTGAATATGGTTGACACCCCTGAATTGTTTACTGATATTCTCTGAACACGGTGAGAGTGTTCGCATCGGCCAAAATGTTCCTGGATATTACCCCTAACACGGGGTTTCTATAAAATTTATAACCCAGGAGAAAATTAGCTCGGGCGACTCAAGCTGTCGGTGCAGTGGAAGTTATGATTCCTCAGCTGCGGGAACTTTTGTGAGTGCAAATCGGCATCGCTAACAATCAAAGCTACGTTGCCTGCTTACTTGGCCAGTTATGTTTGCTACTGAGCTCATACGAAAACACAGCTGGATTTGAATTTACTAGTATTCATAAGGGCGGGGAGGAATAACTCCGTGAACCTCAACATTTTCTTCTCTGTTTTGAACAATATGTACAAGTGAACATGTTGGGGTCCGCAGCTGCAAACATACGCCAACAACGCACGGTTCAATTTAGACCAGCTGCCGCAACCATCTACAAAACTGCATGGGTTTGTCCGAGTTTCTAGAGGCTGCGAAAATCAAAGATCCAGTTGTGCGGCAACGTTACGAACTTTGTGCGGCAACGTTACGAACTGAAAGCCTACTTTTCGTTTATTTTGTAGTAATATTTTGGGTATCCAAAGCAGTGTTCCATTTAGGGATTTTGATTTCTTCGGTTAAATTTCCTGTTATTTTATAGATCCTGCCGGAACATATGTTTACTGAGATGTGTGCACCCAGAGTTTGGTCGACGTGCTGCTTTTACCTCTAAGAGATCCTCAGGTTTCGACCCGATCCCACCATTTCGGCCTCATTCATAGTGACGGGAATAAACCGGAGATTGAATGTTCGATGTTTTCTGGTGCAGACATCACCCGAGTTGATAGTACTCCCCAAGTGAAATGTGACAGATAACGTTATGTTCTTCTCAAAATTTAGATTTATTGTGGGTTTGATGTAGAAGGGAGTATTTTGCTCAATATTAGACATAAAATAAAATGTTTTGCCACCGACTCTGATTGTAGTAACTTTAAACTAAACGTTGCAAGTTATAAAATGCATAATCGTGTCCCTTCCGTCAGCCTACAAACTTGAAAACTTCAGCGTCCTCCTACAAACTTGAAAACTTCAGCCTCCTCTAATGCCCGCTACACCATCAGATACAACAGAAGCGGACACTGAAACATATGACTCACGATCATTCACGCGGGACAATTTCCAGGCCGTTCGTGAACAGTGTTCAGGAGTAAAGGGAGAAACAGTTTGCATTCTCAAGCAAATAGATGAAAACCTGGACGAGTTATATATTTAATGACCACCCAAATAGAGCGAGGTAATCTCTCTGAGGTCATATGATTTTAGAAACCATACAATCCAACTCCAAATCGGCCCATAAGGGGCATCTACGAGACCTACAACTTTTGACATTCAACGCACTAAAACCCACAGAATAGTTTTAAATTCATAAACATGCGGCATACCAAAGTTGGCATTTTGCCCGCTACTTCAGTTTTATAGGCTAATGATATAACTAGAATGGTAAAATCATTACGTGAAAACACGTTTTCCTATAACTGTTATGTGGGAGAATAGATCTAGGCTAAATACTTACGCATTGCTAATGCAGGCAAAACAACAGCGTGCCTAGTATATGGTGATGCCCTTAAATTATGAGTTGCCTGCAAGTGGAGGCTTTATTCAAGGCATGCTTCAAGAAACACCATCCTGATTAACAATTGACTGCCTGGCGTTGGTACGACCACAATGCAATGTAGAGCTAAAAATACCGGTGACACCGATTTACTGTCACAAAGATTTACAACGTTTACATAAAAGCGAATCAAAGGGTGAAGCCGCTTGGCAACAACCACAATATAGTCTGCACCCAGTGCAAATAACAGAGCTTCACGGCCGTACGCGAGCGATGAACGGAATGCGGTAGGATGATTCAGCAAACCGATATCAAGTCCCCAAGGCTCTGCCTGACTTGAATGAATCAATTTGGTATAGTGAGAATTGTGGTATTTGATATGGCCGTAGAAGTTGCAACATACGTTAGGGAACTACGTGAATTGCTAGCCCCACCGTTTCTATAATCATGTCTCTGGAAGACACTAATTTGAAACGTAAACTCATCCTAGTATAGTCACAGACCGATGTAAAATGGAATGATCTTCTCTTGAGCAGAGTTATACACTTTTCTACTTATCCATGCCATCAAATAAGCGGAGCTCCACACCTGAAATCAAGAAGACCAATGTGCAACAGATTCGTGATTATTATTCATTTAAAGCAATGATGCATATGATTAGAGGTGGGCCGCGATGCGCAGTCAGTGAGGCATAGCAGCTTCTGAGCTAAGCTGGAAAAAGAAAGCGATCACGTCCCGTGTTTAACTAGCACGAATTTGGTTTTGCACTATCTATTGGGAACAATGCTTGTGGATCCGCAACTAGAAAGGAATTTTCTGGTCATTGTAAAGATAAAGGTCAACGAAGACGCAATTCGATGCTGTCGGGTTCACGAAGAAAGCAAAGGCACCGGAGTTATATTTTTGAATTTCCTTGCCAGCAGCTTCCCACCAGACACAAGCAACAGGCAAAAATAAGCTGACTAGCAGGAACAAAAAGCCTAGTATCGGAAAGTTTGAGGAGTCGAAGCATGTTCCATCAGAATCGATTCTAGGACGAATTAGGAGAAAATTCATTTAGTGTCTTGTTGCTAACAAATGTAGAGAAAAAGTCGTCTCAATTCCTATGAAAAGCCGAAACTAAAGGAACAAGATAGGCCTTGATTTGGGCAATGGAATTAACCAGGCGGGACCTTTTGAGGCGACTTCCCCCGATGTTCACTCCTGGAACGAATGACATAGGCCATGATTGGAGGATTATTGAATTCAAACTGGAAACGATTTACATATATTAAGGAAACTGATGCCAGTAGTTAACAATTCAAGCATGAAGGCGAACCTTGCGTGGCACAAAACTGTCATCTGCGAATACGCTGACTTTCCACTTTCGAGCAACTTACAATCACAGGACTCAAACTCAAATATACCACTATCAGTGCTCTTGGTCAACCGCTAAGTCAGTAGTGAAGCGGTCCAACTCGTCTAATGATTTGACGAGCAGAGTCAATGAAATCATCTGTGTTTAATAACGCTTGAGGAAAACGTGGATGCAGAACCATCAAAATATTTATTTTACAGGGAATTCACACAAAAAACCAAGTACAGGCTGGAAACTTGCCACCGCTCAATTGAATTATACAGCTTTCATGAAAGCTCCGTTGAACAAAAAGGACACAGCACCAGGCAGATAGAATACTGGCACTCACACATTGTGGAGAACTAGGCGTGAAAATACAAGCAACCTCCCAGAAAATTGAACCTTGAAGCCGCAGAAGATCAAATTGTAAAGAATGCGGTACTTCTGTCCTGAAGAGCAATACCGGTTATGTTTTGATCACGGGAAAGCAAGAGTTCAAACTGAATGCCTACGGATAACGCGCTGCTTTCGAGCGCAATCTTCCTGGGTTTGTCAGAAAATCCTGGAGCATTTGTTAATAAACGTCATTTTTCAGCAATGATATTTTTGAGGGCTTTGACAGAACTTGCGAGCGCAGCACTAACGGCTACAAATATGCAAGCACTGAAGGAGTGAAAAGATTAATCATTGAATATTTCGTCGAAAAGATTTTTAATGGCGGATGAAGCAAGTGATGAATACAGTGAGGATTTTTCTTCACAGGCTTGTACTATTCCCAAACATTTCTGGATAATTTTGTAAGCATAATTTTGTAAGGATGTGTGACACCTGGATAAGATAATCCACTCTATGGGTAATCCTTTAGATGACAGCATCTTAGAGTTATTTTCCAACAAAAATGTCGTAATTTAACAAAATTACGAGGAAATGAGGTCAACAGGTCCAGGTTCGATGTTTCTCACGTGAGAATGTCTTTCACTCAAGCAAAATCAAATTATTGTAACTGATGAACTCGAAAGCCTTTTTTCATTCAAAAATAAGTACGTGCAACCTCCACTATCAAAGAAAGTTGTCCGCAGAAGTATGCATGCCCAACATTAAGTAATGCACCTATGTATTTCGATTAACCATCGCCCCACTTGCACGCATTCATATCACACTCTTATGAGCTATCCTCCTGCGACCATGGCTTAATCTATCAGGTACATCCACATTAATGTGAGTTAGAGGTGTATTCGATTTTCAGTTTATGCTGAAGCACCTCAACATTCATACCACTTGTTTTGTTGAGGCTGAAACACGAAAACTCTAACGTAGGAAACGAGCACGATATGAGTTATTTTGGAGAATACTTCAAGTGCATTTGGAGTTCAATGCTAGTTTATCTGTCCTAAGTACAAAGTCTAGGACGACAAAATATGTGCACAAGCCCTACCCTCTGCTGTATATTGCTTATATTGTTTGTCATAAGCCTACCGAATGGTTACACCAGGACCAACCGATGATTTTTAAAATCAAGTTGTGCGAACACAAACATTGTATATCCCCAACCTACAACAACCGAATAACCCGCATCATAAAAGTATGGCATGTGATTGCATACATTGTTTGCCGCCGGAAGAGAAAGAAGAATTTTCTAGATGTAGGCGAAGTAGGAGTCTCAAAAAATTGCAGAATCTTGGGAACCTTGGTGAAAGGCATGCAAAGTTGAACATTCTGATTTGATCAACGTAATGAATGCGTGATGTTTCTAAGAGCCGCACCAATAAGTTTATGCCTCGTACAAAAATTATCTCACACTGTAGAAGTTTTCGATAAGCAACCAATCAGTTTTACTGCCCAAAATTACACCGCAACCTATGAATAGTACGTGCTTGGCTGATTAGGATACCCTCCGCATAGTAATACGCTGTAAATTGCACCGTTTATTGTAATTAGTGAAATGGTCCTTTACAATAACGCCACACTATTCTGTATTAGTTTTTGAACCGACTTGTGTTTAAAATAAGATATTATATTGTGAACTCACGGCCAAACATCCTTCGCAACAAGCATGTGCAAATTCAGAACTCGTGCTCTTTTTCTTAAAAAATGCTCATGTACTGCAACACATGTATTAACCACGTTGAATAGGGCTTGACAGCGGGAGCTTGAGTAACGCACTCGGTATTAGCAACGGGTTATCTTTGGTCTGTCATAACAAGCTCTTCAGTTGAAACATTCTACACCAATTATGGTCACTCCTAAAATATAAATTGGGATAACGTAGATCTAAGGCACTTGAACAACGATAAACCACTGAGTTTAAATAAAGAATCCAACGGTGATTCCCGTATGATAAAAGGTTGAAAAGATTGCACGCTGAGACGTCCACCCATTTGTTATTGCTTCCAGGGTGCCCTGTAGGATTATCTAGAGCAGGCTAAACTGTGAGCTGGAGAGCTTTATTCGGGACTATGAACCCGAGGGTTACCTGTGCTGATAGTTTATTCGGTACATTCTCACCAAGCTGCGGTTGTTAAAACTGTGCCACACGCTCCTGAAACATAATCTTCGTTGATCACCAGAACCTGCGGCAGCGTCTGGTTAAAACATCCCTCCTTATAAATTTACGTCTCGTTTTGGGGGATCTGTATGTCTGCCGCGAAATGTACGCGAACGATGCCCATTATCACCTGAGCATAATACATCAAAAGTTATCGAGAATGTGTGACGTTTGCCACACTTTGTACACCATTTCGCAGTAAATGTCGACTAAATCTTTCTAAATGATCAGCTGACGGAAATATTCTCAAGGCGTATTAGGAACCACAATGGTTTGGTCGTTTTTGGATTAGACCGCTTGGAAATGCATAGTGCATCTGATAACATGAACAATTACGCTTCAAAATTCTATCTACGCCTTATCCCCTGCAGAGTGCAAAATCCTGCTTAAAATACAGTGCTTCCAACCCATACCTGTTTTCCCAGCAAAAATCGACATTTGTATTGGGCAGCTTGTTTGTATGGTCAGCTGCGTTTTGATATGAGAAAAATTGCTCCTAGAATTGGGGAGTATAGGTCAGTGCTAGAAAATTACTGCACTTTCTGGAGCAAATTTGCGTGAAATATTCTACCTCGAGAATAATGATAAAAGTACACCTGTTCTGTTCCGATATTTGGACTGCATACATGGCTATATGCTGAGTGGAAAATCTGCTCTATTTTAGTTTATTTACCATTTGTTTCCTCGAAGCAGTACGCAGTCTAGTGGCAAACAACTTGAGTACTTCTGCTGTATGGCGTTGAATTCTCCAGAAGATTATTTATTCATCGATGGATAAGCTGGTCGAAGCCAAGAAACCTTTTATAGTTAAGCCATATACATTTTATGATAAAATCTTTTGCCCCTCAATTCACAAAGCGTGATGTCTGGCGGCGACAACACGCTGAAAGTCAATTCATAAATGCGTGAAACTATGTGAGAACTTCCGAGCCAGGTGGGACAAGAGGAACAAATATTAGGAGAACCTGACAGATATGGTTGTATCGTGCAGCCAAAAACAGCATAGAAACAGAGCTTTAGCCTTCGGATTTATTTCTTCGGTTTTATTCTAAATTCCCCGAAAAAAACAAAACGAAACAATCTGAAACAATTCGAAAACACCAGCTGGGTTCCAGGTGAGCCCTTGAAAAAACAAATTAGTTTGCCAATGAGTGTATATTCGCTAAAACAGCTTGGCATTAGCAAACTCCTAAAATATCCATGCGGGGCAACATTGAACTATTTTACCTCATTATTTGTGATAAAATATATAGTAGCCATGATCACCACAATTCGGTACGCGGTCTCTCACTTAGAGAAACTGAAGGTGCCGAGATTCAAAGATTGATATACCCAGTGAAGTACAATATTTTACTCAGCACCAGCAGTCAATTATTCATCATTCCCCGAGTGAACCGAATGAATCTCCCACTTGATATATGCTTTTTGCATGTGACATTTTCCCACCACGATATGTGGAGGAAATTGGAAAATATTGTATAGTTTTCATCAGACGGCAGCGGTATCCCATTTTATATTTGGTGAAAGGCAAATTGGTCACCAGTTTATAAAAACTGGATGCAAGTAGGTGAATCCTTTTCGCGACAACTGTCATACCGATGAATGATACATATAGGGTGATTGATCAACTATACGAATATTATTCCAAAAGCATGGTAGATTAATGTCTTAGTGTAGTGACCCACTTCTAAGTAACACTAGCTCGGTTTGTAGCTGCTTGCTTAGATGATCAAACACATCCCATTTCCGTTATAAAAAGCTAAATATTTCAACGGGTTTCACGTAATTAAATTGTACTACATGGCTTTTCTGAAAGGCATGTGGTCGTTTCCTTGGGCCACCCGGAAGAAGTCATTTTTTCCGATTAAACTAACTGAATAATCGTAACCTGGTTCAGCATGATATAATTTGGCGATCTCTTGAGATATGTGATTAGGAGGCGTTTAACGTGGGTTTTGATGACATTTTGGTTGATGCAGCGGAAACTTTAGTGTCCCTTGACGTTCATGTCTTAAATCTGTCACACCTGCCTGAGCAATATTTTCCGCGAACTTTCAGCTAAACCTCTAGCAAAGAGTTTGGCTATTTAGGTAGGCACAAAACCCGTGGTATTTGGCTGTAACACGCACATGTCTGAAAACGCTGTATACAATACAGCAAGCAAATGTGCGTTTCATTTATTTATCTGGAACCGGTCAGATATCAGAAACCACAAAATGGGATGTTCCAAACGTAGCGGCCTTTTAGTGGATTGTAACCTTTTTATTCTAGACTACATTTACTTCACGCGGTCACACTGAATATAAGTTTCACATACTTTTTTGCGATAAGGAAAGTACAAATGCCATTGTTTGAAAACTAGTAGATATGGACAATAAATCGGAAATAATTAACCAAGCCTCAGCAAAAATTACTTGTTACTGCAGTGATCGCTTCTCCGTGTTATCTACAGAGCACGGTTATTTACAGGTCTTTCACACAAACGTTTGCATATAGTAGATTAGAGGCAAAATGCCCACACTATCCTGTGCTGATGATGCTACGTTGATCCTATGGCTTCAACATCACATTCTTTGAAATCCATAATCTTCTGCATGTTGACCGAAAGTTCAAGGAGAGGAAGAGCTGCAGCGAATAAAAATGTACATTTGACTAATTTAGTTGGTTGGATTGTTGCTCATGGCTACAGCGTCCTATTTACATATGTGCGTCGGAACTTTTGAATTAGGTCAGTGCACTAACATACACAAAAGTGTCTATGCCACGCATTCTAAATAAGTTTATGAGGATATATTGTTTCTGTTACAACGCTATTGATGATGTTGTTAACATGTTTCCCAATTCGGCAAACGAAATCACACGTGAAAGAGTGCAAAAATACTATTTGTGCGCATGCATTTAATAGAAGTCAAATGGCATTTGATCTGTCAACTTTCAATTTGACCAATAACGTCGACGAACAAATCGACGTCACCCAGTCAAGACCTAATAATATGACGGCGGGAAAGACAGTTCAAGCTAACACCGGACTTTCGCCCAACTCCCGGACGCATCCGCCTAAGGAAACAATAGTGCGACTGTAGCTGCAGTTGTTTAATTTTCGTCAGTTGACGACTTCACCAAAATAAAAGGGAAAGATTCTGGATTTACTCTTGCAAATGAAACAGGAGGTGGGTAAAGTGAGTTCATTCTCTTCCTGGTAAGGGATTTCTAGAGTTTCATGACCACCGTGCCGAATATTTGCGGGTTACACATGAAAAACCGTGTTAGAGGTGGATGAAATTACCACGACCCGGTAACTATCATATTCAAATTCATGTCCAAAATCATGCAGAACTTTCATGCAACCTCATCTGCAGCACCATGATACTCAAAACAGTGGTCAAATTTGCTCAAAGCAACGAAATTCTACTGTTCTTAAACATAAACGTAGAACGGACAAAATTAACAAGAATATGTCTATGTGGCCAAAACCTCTGTAATAAGCTGCTATTTTGTAAACATCTGGTGGTGAAACACGGATAATCTGAACTTTTTGCAGAATAGCCATCATGTCTTAATTTCGAATCCACTTATTGAGACTAGAGTTAACTTTTCTAAATTTGGGTACCTATCCTATTTATCGTTTTAAATGACGTTACATAAATTGTAATCTGTTTTTTTTATTCATTTGTATATTTTCCGGACCGACTTCATCATAACTCAAAGGATGCCATAAATGCGGTGCACATGCATCCTTGATTTTCAAGCTGCTATAAGAGGGTAGATAGGTGAGGAATTGTCTACCGGTTATCATATATTTGTGCCAAATCCGACGCCTCAAGGCTAGCCGATCAACCAATCAGAGAAAATTTAACGCCCTAAAATTGATGAGAATATTCACAGACTCATGGCATTTTGAAAAAGACGGACAAAGCAGTGGTGATCATTTTAGACCCATTCTCTAAACAGCATATTACCTCCTTGATACTTGCTATGCAGCAAGATTATTGCTGAGTAGTCGCCAACAAAACTGAAGATTCTGCGCTGTTTAAGCGTATTTAAAACAATTTGCAATAATATTGAATCGTGACGCATAAATAAGTATGGTTTGGCCTGTCCACCTTGTCACGCTGTAATCTTCAATTTTGAATTGGGGTGCCATCTACGATTATCCACAGTATATTCGCGTTAATTTAATGCTTAAGTCAGATGCAGGCAAAAATAATCTGTAAAATTATACTTTCTCACACGTATGCAAACATTTTGAATGCGGAGGGTTGTTCTGATTCACGTTGCGAATTCTAGTCCCAGTGGAACTTGTGAAAACGCACTCAAATTAGCGAGTAACTCAAATGAGATTATTATTTTATCCATAGCGCACTTCCTTTACCCAGCCATAAATCTATTCCCGCCTTAATGGAAAGAACTCATGTTTGCTAAAATGAGTGCGTATCAGTAAGCCATCAGCAACTACTACCTATAATGAAAAACTGCCGATAACTAATTACTACTGATAAGCTGCATGAGTAGCGAACCATTTTTTCTGTGGATTTTGAAGCTTGTTATTCCCTGCCTAGTGAAAATTCTAACTTGTGGTTGACGCCTTAGGAAATTCATGTAGTTCAATTTGACTACAGCGATTTAATTGCCTTTTAATCCTGCCTTATTTTTTATATGTGTACTCCTGATCTGTCAGTCATTGAGTGCAACATGCGTTGACATCCAGGTTCACATGTATTTAATTTCTCAATGTTGGCGTTTATTACGTCTTTTGAAGAAGAATTAGAGTTTGCTGAACAGTTTTTCATGGCGTACGGCCGTGAATTCTACAGAAGAGTTATTTAAGACACATTTGAACGCACTCTGACGGCAAACCTAATTAATCGGCTCGTTTTCTAATCAACCGAACTCACCTTGTACTACGCACTATTTTCGAACGCCAGTTATTTGATCACCCTGGCAATATTCGGAGTTAATTACACTTGCCAAACTAATGGCTAGCGTAAAACGTCTACCGTACGTGCAACGTGGAGTCAAAAGCAAAATCACTCAGTTTTTATTCATTGCTGGGTGAGCCTCATAACCAACGAATTCTGTATCCTGAAATTAAATAAGGTAGGGCTTCTGAGCACGCAGTTAAACCGAAATCAGTAGCCAGAAATGCCACTTCTCCCACAGGACACATCAAATCCCTCAACGTAACGCGGCAGGTTATACCGTCTACCACACAAGGTAATAACTTTATTGAGTTAATTGAGCTTTCTACGCTATCAGCATTACGCTAGACTGTTTCATCCACAAACATTGAGATTATCAATTTTCGGGTGCGTGCGGCTAGGCCGAATCATCTTCTCAGTAATTGGCTCATAGTACACATTTTCCTCCACGGTGAGGAATTGGAAATTACCAAAGAAACGCAGGGATTGATTGAATAAACCTTCAGCTTTCTCAAACAGTTGGCATTAGCCTGGAAAAAAGGTTTTCGGTGGCAAAGAAATACCCAATGCAGATAGAATGATGGAATGACATGTTTGCCTTTAACACACGAGTATGAAATTTCCCTTTCACAGGCCTGGATAGCTGTAAACAGATTTATGATTCAAGTGACCACACGTCTTACTGTTTAAAAGTGGTATAACAGTGCATGATACTAAAGACAGGCTAATAAGTGCTACTCAGACGTCGATGCAGCGTCACCGCATCCGATGGACAAGGGAATTTAGTCAAATTCTAAGAAACATCTTTTGAGCGTTTGTAAAACTGTTCACTACTCAAAGAACGTCAAAGAATCTTCAGGGAGATTTCCGGGAAATCAAGTCCCAGTATGGCATTCTATCGAACCCGAATGTATGGTACTATGATGTCATATTTTTAGCTCCCCCACAACCTCATCCGAATGAGATTTGCGGAAATTTGCCCATTTTTGTTCAAAATATTTCTTCAATAATCCTCCGATTTCAAGTAAACGCAACAGCGTGATTCACATAAGAATAGACTTGTCAAAAAATGCTGTCGACACTGGTGGCTGGTGCGAAAGCAAATAGTAAACGCAATAAACGTCACAGGAAACACAAAGTTCCGTAAGCTTTTATGCCAATTTATATGAGTAAAAAGTTGCGCGGTCATGTCGGTTCCTAAATATTTAAAGGAACCATGTTGATCAGCTCACAATAAGCGCCAACGTGACACAAGTTATATCGACTCACTACTTGTGAACAAAAATTCTTTAGTCAGAACTTTCTAACTCAGCTTCCTGACTACGTCGCAGGAGCCTGATGCATCTCACAGATATCCCCATGAGCAAAACACCGCTTTAAATATGTATCATTCCTGCGATTTCGCACACAGTACTCATTGTTACTTCCATGAATGTAGGTTTCAAGAACCAAAGCTCAAAAACCACCGGCGCATGTTACTGACGAGGCATGCGTGTAGTATGTTTTTCCCGAAGATCCGCTTCGCGTCTATTGAAAGGTGAGATTTATTACGGAATTAGTGGAATTGGTTTGTAGCATTTGTTTAAATTTGAGTAATGGTCAACGAATATCCAGGAAACTTCAGGAAGACGCTTTCGAAAAAAGATGGATATTTAGTGTTTATAAAAAAGATGAACACGGGAGATTTGCCTCGCTGTCCAACAGTCTGCAACTGTTTAGTTGATGTTATCTAATGAACAACTCCACAGAGAAGGACTTCTTCCACTTTTGGGCGCAGTGGAAAAATATTTTACAGGTCAGTCGGTGGGTAACGTTCGATTCCAATGCACAGTTATTTCGAAAGCCCGTGTTTACACCAGGAAACGGTAGCAGTACCTGAGGCTCCATACTTTATTCGTGTGTTGTATCAACCATTTGCCCGAAAAGTGCTGCAACCGAAATATCATTTATTTCTTATCACAAATTAAGGTAAAGTTGACAGCATTAGTTTCTGCGATAATAGCTGTAACGCAAATTTGTCATATATCAACTAGATGAACTTCTGCATCACACATGATCTACCTACCACCTTTTCGAAAAAGGGTATTTGCCAAGAGTTATGCCATTTAAATAACAGTATGAATGATGTGGTCAAACACGATCACCTCAAGTTGTCTCTATTCATGAAAATTTTGTCTCACCTGCGCAATGCTTTTTTAACAAAACACGTGTTACCCATTGTGAATGTAATTTGAGTAAACTAGACTCTAGGACTAACTTAATTTCATAAAACCTGGCACGCGGTGACTTACAAGGTTCTGCAATAAATCCCTAAAAGTTATATGCAAAAACGAAGAGACGTAAACTCAAGAAATATGAGAAACTATAGCTAATAGGTTATTTGTGCAATGTATTTACACCGTTTTTAATCATTATTTCGGGAATCATAGCAGATTTCATTCCATTTCATCATGAGTGAGAAAGAGGCACTCGGAATTTTTTTAGGGTTCACATGGATCATCAGCATGCGCACCTATCGGACTAAGATTGAGTCCTTGGCTGCTGATCAGTGGTTTTTGCGTTTGATCCCAATTCTGTTTAATGATTTTGCAGGTTCAGACGATCTAACACTCAGCACTCTTGCAAATTTAGGAGAGATGTTTTCGTTCTGCATCTAAGCTGTTTTCAGGTGTTCAAAAAGATAGTGTTCATAGAAGTTGCATAGTCGTAGACTACAGAATAATTCGTTATTTTCTGTTCCAAAAAACTAATGAGGGAATGTTTTTGGTCGAAAGCTCGTGAGCTTACAATGTAAAATGAAACCGGATACAGTGATGTTAAGCACCTTCGGATCTCTGTCCCCTTTCTGATTCGAACTCATCTGATTTTGACTACACTCTGCTCAAAACCCTATTGAAAATTGTACTCATTCGATCTCGATGGAGTGCTTGCTTCCGCTTTCTAACAGGTATGGTTAGATAAAATTCACCTGTTGTTGTGCGGTTTGTTTGTCGGTCGACACTCACAAATGCCATCGGATTCGATTCAGAGAGCTTGACTCGACAGGATATTTGTTTGTTTTATTCCAGTGCTCTCCGGGGTTGCGAACAAGTTGCTCACCGCGGTTTTTTGCGAGCAAAAAGCGTTTTCTAAAGGAGCCTTCACCCTGCTAAGTTCTCCATCTTCTTTCCTGAGGTACTCATTCCTCAAGTTTGCAGATCGCTGGTGCGTTTTGCTGATTTGTTGCTGTGGGAGGTGATAATTGGTGCTCGGGTTGCTGTTGTTAAATGGCATAAACCATCTCTACAATGTTTAAAGTCTTCGTTATTTTCCTGGCCCAAATAATTCGTCCCTCGAGGCTTCCCTAATACGAATGTATTGTTGAGCTTAGATTGTGAGCGTTCAGGTATGTTATCAATCACTTGGCCTACCAGCGAAGCCTCGCGTAGTTAGACGAATGATGCCTGAATGTAATTTGGGTTTTCATTTCAGCTTCCTCTACCAAAGGACTAGCTGTGAACATTTTTTATTTACAACTTAGTATACTTTGAGTGCGCACCCGGTCAAAAACGAATTAGATTGCCAGAATTATCGCTAGCTTTAGAGATATTTATCTAAGTGAGTCGATTTAAGAAAGTGTAAACCGAATCGATAAAGTTGATGCAAGATATTACAACCACGTCCGACGAAAGGTGTTCACCGATGTAGTGCTGTTTGAAGGTGTTATTTACTTACATTCTTCCAGAAAATGAATCAAGTGTTAATGGACCGTTTTCCACGAGAGCCTATTATAAAAGTAATAAGTCAAGAGAATGTGTATAAAAAATTCTTGCGTCATCTTTAGCACCCGAATAGTAATGTCTGCGGTAAAAACAAATAGTATTTTAAGGAAATGTGAATAAAAAAGCGGTACTTGTGAGCCATAGCATGTTGTTAGGCTGAATTAACACATTGGCATTGTTGGTGTCCTTCTTTTATCTCCCAACTTTCAACAGTGAGATGCGCCAATAACGGTATCAGTCTGCATAGTCCATCAATTTGAAATATATATATATATATATTCGTTGATATTAGTGATGGTCACCGTGAGTTCTGTTTTGGAAGCGTTCGTAGCGTAATACCTTGAGACATAACCAAGTAATCTCCATGCCTTTCTACTCCACATTCTTTATTTTTCAATTGCTCAGAACATACCATCAATTTAAATATATATATATATATTCGTTGATATTAGTGATGGTCACCGTGAGTTCTGTTTTGGAAGCGTTCGTAGCGTAATACCTTGAGACATAACCAAGTAATCTCCATGCCTTTCTACTCCACATTCTTTATTTTTCAATTGCTCAGAACATAAACAACTATGGCTAAAATCCGCCTTTCTTCAAGAAGCAGATGCTTTAATGGCGGATGACCATTTGAGATTTTATTACAAAGAAATGCGGAATCAAACCTGTCCACGCGGTGTTCGTTTACCCGATCAGTTTGCACCACTCTGGACATCAACATGTTAATTATCACGCGGGTTACCGTAAATTCTAGAAATCGCACAGATTTGTTTTGATGATGTTGGATATGATGAGCCATGCGATCGTCAGAACGAGGGCTGTGTAGTGATTTTCAGTTGTTTCCATCTAATACAACGACCAGTGTTTGTATACCCGTGTGTTCACTAATGTAAGACGCCTGACTATGTGAACGTTTTGTGGACTGTCGGAAACTACCCTTACGAGTAACAACCTGTACCATGCGAAACTTTAGCCTATTGGTATATGGCGTCGTTCTCCATGTATGGAATATCACGAAAGCCTTCATTTATACAGAGTATGATCAGATTGAAGGAAGTAAATTGGTCGGGGTATATTTGATTCTCTGAGTTTTTATCATTCCTCGATTCACATTATATATCCTACAACGTTCTTCTTACTTCCAAAAATGATTTAAAAGCGTCTTCCTCCTTTCTTGGCGTAGTTGTTTTTGTATATTCACACCTACAATGAAATTAGTTAACTCGAGTTTCGCTCTAACAGGCTCATTAGTAGTGCATATTCTTGGCCGTGTAGTGATTTTATCTGACGTACTAGACAATGCTCAATCCAGTACTTCATCGATGCAAGCTGGGGTAATTTTAGTGACTTGCCTGATTGCTCGAACGGTGACCCAGTTGCCTTTTTGGGCGTGTCAGTCGACCAAGGCTCTTCTCCAACACCACAGCTAGATAGATTAACCAAAGCTCGAAACCTGTTGAACAATGTTCGATTAATTGTACATGTTTTGCGGGATTTATGGATATTTGGTTCACGTCATTCTTATTTGAACAGTCTTGTATTTTTCTGGCGGAATTGTACAGGTGAGTACACACGAAATTGTGTCAGGGGGATGGAGATTTCGGGTCAACCGATTACACTGCTTAACCATGAACGCCGTCACTACTTCAAGCGTGGAAATTCATAATCGTCCAGCGTAAGTTGATGAAGTATTAGTAATATGCTCGCCTTGTATACCACATCCGGATTTCCAAATAGTTCAAGGCCAAGGAGATGTTCATTCGTGATAAATGGTCAAAACAACAACACTGAGGGAAACATAAGAACAGCAAGTGTTTCATTGTTATTTTGTTAGAATAAAGGGGGTAAAACCCACGTTCAGTTTCTTAAGTAATTTATCTTAATGAACTGATCAGAAGTCTGAAGAAACCCAGTTGAATCAATCCCCAGTCAACTAAAATGAAAAAGAACAAAACAACCAAATTTATCACACAAGTTGAGCCATCTTTCTAGAACAGACTAATATTTGATGAAGAGTATGAGTGCATCAAACCCGAAGTCTAATTCTGATAGAGTTAATCGAAAGACATGTGACTGAGGGTGAAGTAATTTTCGTAATAAGAACCGTATAAAATGCGTCTAGGTGATACCAAACTGAACAGAAAGATAGTAGAGTAGATAGCAAAAAACCTTTTTTCCAATATGGACCTGTTTATGTTGCACAAAAAGGATGCCCTGATGTCAACAAGTATTCACACGAAAACTTGACTTTCATGGGAGGCTCGTTTGAGAATGTACTTTAGAGAGGTACGCTTCAAATGAATGTGCCACAGCGGACTACCTAATGCCTTAGTTGATGTGGGCAAAAGACGAAATAAAATTACTCTAAATGCTGCTGAAAACTCGTCGACAGCCCCCGAACTCTGCTTGTTTGGGGCTCATAAAGCGGGCGCACTCTCCGAGTTACCGTCAGCCTTAGTTTTTACTTGAACCCAAATTCTACGACAAACACTCAGTTGAAAATCAATTACGTTCTCACGGGACACTCAAGTAAATATCTCCTTAATTATAGTCTTCAACTGAATTGCTGCACAAAGTAGGCTGAAATGTTCATGAAGTCAACTAGTCCTACCTGAGCATATACTAACCGTACACCAACAAAATTTGTCTGTTGCCCACACACGCATTAGAACTCGGATTCTATACTGTGGAATCACACGAAAGTTGGACCATATTCTGTCCCCACGTCAACGAAACCACACAATCCAAACGATAAATACTTAAGTCTCACTTACGTTCCACGTGGGTCATATAGTATAAGGTGTCGGGGACACGGGCTTGCTCGCTTTTAGGGTAATTACGGTGACCTCTCCTCCAAACAGGCATATTCCCGGTGTGATGTAGTCTCCTGTGGTGTACTTTCGTTTAGTGCGCAAAAAATGTTTGTATTGCGTGCGGTACTCCATGTTGTGTTCAGTCGTATGTTAGGTGAGTAGTGTGGGTCGCGCCGTGCAGTGTTCGTCTCTGCTGTGCGCTTCAAGAAGCATTAAAGAAATGTAGTGGATTTTGGAGAACAGCACTTATCAAAAGATAATTCTATGACAAATGACAACTGTGGGTCACCTGTAATTTTCGTAATAAGAACCGTATAAAATGCGTCTAGGTGATACCAAACTGAACAGAAAGATAGTAGAGTAGATAGCAAAAAACCTTTTTTCCAATATGGACCTGTTTATGTTGCACAAAAAGGATGCCCTGATGTCAACAAGTATTCACACGAAAACTTGACTTTCATGGGAGGCTCGTTTGAGAATGTACTTTAGAGAGGTACGCTTCAAATGAATGTGCCACAGCGGACTACCTAATGCCTTAGTTGATGTGGGCAAAAGACGAAATAAAATTACTCTAAATGCTGCTGAAAACTCGTCGACAGCCCCCGAACTCTGCTTTTTTGGGGCTCATAAAGTGGGCGCACTCTCCGAGTTACCGTCAGCCTTAGTTTTTACTTGAACCCAAATTCTACGACAAACACTCAGTTGAAAATCAATTACGTTCTCACGGGACACTCAAGTAAATATCTCCTTAATTATAGTCTTCAACTGAATTGCTGCACAAAGTAGGCTGAAATGTTCATGAAGTCAACTAGTCCTACCTGAGCATATACTAACCGTACACCAACAAAATTTGTCTGTTGCCCACACACGCATTAGAACTCGGATTCTATACTGTGGAATCACACGAAAGTTGGACCATATTCTCTCCCCACGTCAACGAAACCACACAATCCAAACGATAAATACTTAAGTCTCACTTACGTTCCACGTGGGTCATATAGTATAAGGTGTCGGGGACACGGGCTTGCTCGCTTTTAGGGTAATTACGGTGACCTCTCCTCCAAACAGGCATATTCCCGGTGTGATGTAGTCTCCTGTGGTGTACTTTCTTTTAGTGCGCAAAAAATGTTTGTATTGCGTGCGGTACTCCATGTTGTGTTCAGTCGTATGTTAGGTGAGTAGTGTGGGTCGCGCCGTGCAGTGTTCGTCTCTGCTGTGCGCTTCAAGAAGCATTAAAGAAATGTAGTGGATTTTGGAGAACAGCACTTATCAAAAGATAATTCTATGACAAATGACAACTGTGGGTCACCTGGAAGCCAACCAAATGCGTGGATCAGATGCAGCTAGATATTGGTGGACAACAAAATTCGACGGACCATCAAAGGTTTGTTTCCAGATTCGTGCGACCTGAAAATGTTATTTAGAAAACAAACATGAAGCCGATTAAAAGATGAAGACAACAGATCAACGTGGGCCCGGCCTTGCAGCTGAAACTAGCATATGACGAAACAAATATAACTGCAAGCTTGCGAAAATCATGCAATGATTTCTGTGCGAATGAATTCATGCTATCAGGGTTTTTTGAACACCTAGTTTATTTGTATTTTTCTGCCACAAAAGAAAGTCAGTCTGATCACTAGGTAGCTGTAAAAAACAATCCTGACGGTAGAAACGCGGCAACCAGCATCCAAAAGATAGTACGCTTCGTTTTCCAGACACGACTTAGGCTTTCGAAGGGCAACCATAAATTTGTTGGTTCGTTTAAAAATTTTCTGAAAAGCATATATTTTCTCAAAAGGAACAAATATGTGGAGTTCTCTAGAAACGTCGTTTATCTCAGTAGGTCTTCACGGAGTGAACAATTTCACTTCGTTTATTGCTTCACACGTTTCTCTTGTTTTGATCAGTCAAAAAGATTGATCAAAGGGGATCAAAATGATCAATCAAACAGATCCCCCACAGGTTGAGATGGTTAACTCGTGAGAGTGTTTTCCCCCAAGAAAATCCAAGGTTGGTTCGCTGCAAGTCGCACTAACCTGGTCATTGACTATTAGGAAAACGTCTTCCTTCAGTGAATGGATCTCTGGTCAGGGAAGGATAGATGTGCACAACATCTTGCACCTAATAATCTATTCTGACAATGCTAACATTGAGTGCTCCTATTTTCATCCCAATGAAACATGTTTTATTATGTGTTTTTGTACCAGTTGTAGTTAATTCATCACTTCTGACCATAATCCCGGAGGTTCAGTATGTTTGTTCATCACTTGACCCTGGTACATTGAATAGCGAAACGCTCAAACGAGAAAGAGCTGAAAGCTGACTGGAAGACTGGCGTCAATTAGCATTAATTAATCCAAGCATTTCAGCGTTCCACTCTAGGCAGTAAGCAGTCCGAGGATACAAAGTTTAGCGCTGCATGCTCGCTGTTCATAATACACCCTGATGTACTTTGTACTGCTAGTATTAGTGTCATCGGGCTTTAGTTTCAGAGGAATGCGGAAGCCGACGCTAAACACAACCAAAAGACTGAATAAAGACCATACCAAAAAGCACACAGAAATTGTTTGAATGTGTTCTGGTTTTATTGTCCTTTGAAAGGCAGCCGGGGAGCATCGGTGATGGAATGATCGAATCTGTTTCACGTTTTCCTGTGCGCAGGAGAGGTTAGTTATATCCAGCAACTGTAGAGTGACAAAATGTTGATTAAATTGTGATAGGTTTCACAGGTCACCAGGTTTATCAAGCGAGGTTTTCGTTGAAAATTAACTAGATCTCGATTTCTAAAACTGTTCAGTAATTATCACTCGTAGTTCCGAGTGCACTCACACTTAATTGTGTTCTGCTCACCAACCACTTCAGGTTCTCCGCCAAGTGCATACATAACGTATCCGCGTGCTCAGGTTAAACGTTCACTAATGGGCGCCCCGTGGGTTTAACCCTGCAATAATTAATGGTAATTTGCGTCTGTCCTTGGTATAAATTAGAAACCGGATCAGTAATGCCAAAGCCGCGTTATCAGTTATTTGACGTTTGATGACATGATTTCACCCGGAAGTTCCACAACCAAATCTAAAAATCATTCAGGGCACAGCCGCTTGACGCAGCTTGTTGTTAGAGAGGGTCAAGCGAACTGCTTCTTCCATAACCTCAGGGCGGATTTTTGAATCGTTTTCAAGCTCCATGTCTACAATTGGAGCTTGAAGAATCAGTAGCAAATCGGCGTCAGGGAGACTTAATATTTATTGATGTACAGATGTAACATAGACTTGAAAATTTGAAAATGGGGCTGACTTTCCTGCAGACCAGAGGAGGGGTCGGTTCATCGGGCACAACACAAGTGCTGTGAGCAAGTGTGGTATGCATTAACTGAGAAGCACATGATCCTTGCTATTCTCGTAGTTAAATCCAGTCAGTGTAGCCCCATGCTTAGTTGGCTTGGAAAATGCTAATGTTCTTGATCAGTACCAACCTTAAATCGATAGATCGGATGTTGTTCTGAACCAAGTCTTGATATTTCACCATTGCTACTACCTGAAGTGTTAACATCGCTCACACAAATTGTATGCAATGAGTTTGGTGTGGACCATAGAGAACGTTTAGTCTAATCCTATTAACATAAAAGGACTGCACCTTCTTTCTTCTGGTCAAATACCTCCCTTAGTTGAACCAACTGTTCTGTGCGTCTAGATCATGCATTTTATATTCAACTACGATCCGCGCAAACTCTCATTCCTTAATCTATCGAATCAATTCCGTGGAAATTCTGCAGTCCAGTTTTAGACCACTTGCTTTATCACGAGCTGTGCACGCAAGATAGTCGTTAATTCGCATCGGGTTGCCGTTGTTGTCGGTTTTGCTTTTGTTGGTTTTCAATAGGTTCGAAAATGCGTCTCAACCAACCGACCTCTCTCGTCGTTGGCCCAATAATGGTACGAATTGCCCGATGTTTCGAATTCACACAGCCCTCAGACAAAGGTGAATATCATGGAATCACAGCATTATTGCCAATGGTCATCATCAAACCCAATGGTGCACATTTCCATCAAGTGTAAGATATGCAGGTCCGTGTTGAATACTAAAGAACGGGAAAGCCTGAGTGGATTTTTGGGGATTAGAGTTGAATATGAACCCAATCGGGAACAATTCGAATGATGATCCCCCGGCAATCTAAAATTCTGGTATCGAGCTGACGCCCGAAAAATAATTATCTCCATATTTCGTACAGCTTCTTTGCCTGCCCTCTCATTCCGTTGAAATAGGCTCCGGTACTTTTGTTATACTGGGTTGAAATCCGATGGAAGTAGAATACTGATGGTGGTACGGATGTAAAGTAAAGATGTAAAGCCTTACAAGCAACCTGGTCGATTTTTGCCGCACGTTCAATGAACTTATTTTAACTGGACAGCAGAATTTATGTTTTAATCATCCTTGTCAATTATGTGTTAATCACAACCTTCAAACTGTACCAGACGCTTATTAATGCTATTTGTTGCACTGTTTGCCAAGGTTTACAATATCATTCATGGAAGCAAGAACGAATAGTTCATGGTGAACAAGTGGTCGTATATTGTGCATTCACGAAGAATTTTCTATCAAGTCAACTCGTTTTAACTGCATATATGCCAACCGTACACCAACACTAGCAGAATAGGCCACAACATTTGTATGTTGCCCACACACGCATGAATATTCAGATCTTATACAGGGAAGCCACATGACGATTGGACCCCTTCTTTTCCGGTTTTGAAAGGACCGCAAAATCCACATGATGGACACTTGTGTTTTAATTAAATTTTACGCGGGTATTATGTTATAGGGTGCCTGCGTGACAGGTTTGTTATACGTAACAGGAATGATGCGAACAATGCCACAAGCGTCAGAATTTGCGAAATGGTGGATTGTGCTATGTGCTGGTTTGCTTGTATACACAAAGAACGTGTATTGAATGTGGTACTTAAT